>NW_006922414.1:613375-616746 GCF_000298275.1 Orycteropus afer afer
AGGAAGGTTGGGCAATCCTACTTCTGTAGTGATACTGCCTCGGAAACCCAAGGAGGGGTCGCTATGAGTCGGGGCCGACTCGACGGCAAACAATAACAACAAAACAACAACATTACCCAGTAGTTTTTGAGTTATGTATTGTTCAACTTCCACGTTTGATATTTTTTCCTTGATCTTCCTATTATTATTTTCTCATTTTATAGCATTGTGGTCTGAGAAGGTGCTTTGTAGTATTTTGGTGTTTTTTAATTTATGGAGGCTTGTTTTATGTCCTAACATATGATCTGTCTTGAGAATGATCCATGTGCACTGGAGAAGAGTGTAAATTGTGCTTTTGTTGGGGGGAGTGCTCTGTATATGTCTATGAAGTCAATTTGATTGATTGTGTTGTTGAGTTCTCATGTATCTTTGTTGAGTTTTTTCTAGTTGACCTGTCCCTCCTTGAAAGTGGTATATTAAAGTCTCCTACTACTATTGTAGAGTTGTCTATTTTCCCTTTCAATTCAATTAATACTTGCTTCACATATTTTGGAGCACTTTCATTGGGTGCGTAGATATTTATTATGGTAATGTCTTCTTGGTCATTTGACCCTTTCAGTATCATATAATAACCTTCTTTTTGTCTCTTAGGCTGTTTTTCACCCTGAAGTCTATTTTATCAGAAATTAATATTAGCACTCCTGCTCTTTTTTGTTTACCATTGGCTTGGTATATTTGTTTCCACCCCTTAACTTTTAATTTATTTTTATCTTTGTGTCCAAGTTGGGTCTTTTGTAGGCAGCTTATTAGTGGGTCTTCTTCTTCTTCTTTTTTTTTTTAATTTCTATTTTTTTATTGTGATTTGGGTGAAAGTTTACAGAGACAATCCACTTTCCATACAGCACTTCACATACACTTTGTCTCATGACATTGACTGCAATTTACCACAGTGCAATAGCTTTCTCCCACTTCCTCCCCATTGTTATCTCTTTCCTGTGTCCTTCCCTCCATGCACGCCTGCCCCCAGCTGTCTTCCTGTACATACGCAGCCCTTCTATTCTCCCATGATTATTGTCTCCAAGAAATGTATCTACCTAATGTAAATGTTCAGCTCATATGCCTATCTTGTTTGGCTGGAAGCCACAGGAGTGAGTTCAATTCCAGACCTGAAGGGCAGCTAGGGACCATAATCTCAGTGGTTCCATCAGATTCTATCAGACCATCAAACCTGGTCCTTTTTTTTTCCAATAATTTTGAGTTTTGTTCCACATTGTTCTCCCACTCTATCCAGGATCTCCTACACAGATCCCCCTCTGAGTGGTTGACAGTGGTAGCCAGGCACCATCTAGTTCTTCTGGTCTTGTAGTTGTATAAGCTGAGGATCACATGGTGTACCAGTTGTTTGGACTAATTGTTTCCATGTGTCCTTGGTTTCCTTCATTCTTCTTTGCTCTGGACTAGGAGGGACCCATCATTGGTATCTAGATGATCACTTGCAAGCTTTTAAGATCTCAGTTGCTACTCACCAAAGTAGGATGTAGAACAGTGTTTTGTGTAGTATGTTAGGCCAGTTGAGCTTGATGTCTCCTGAAACAGTGGTCCTAAGCTCACAGGTCCAACTACTTTGCATAGCTGGCTATGAAGTGGCTACAACCTTATCCCTTGTCAGCTTTACTGTATACCTGAGAATTCTTACAGATAATACAAATACACTTACAGAAACATTGTCTACCAACCCTATACGTGGTCTTGGGCACACTCCCCCCTATATAGACATACCTAATGGCTCAGCCAGGAGCTCTGGTGGTGTAGTGCCTAAGGCACTTGACTGCTAACCATAGGGCTGGTGGTTCAAACTCACCAGCCACTCCTCGGAAGGAAGATTGGGCAATCTACTTCCGTAGTGATACTGCCTTGGAAACCCAAGGAGGGGTCGCTATAAGGCAAGTCTGACTCGACAGCACATAACAGTAACAACAATAATAGCTCATCCTGTCCCCCGCAATGGGTCTTCTTTTGTTATCTAGTCTGCCACTGTTTTTCTCTTGATTGGTACATTTAGTCCATTCACATTGAGTGTGATCAGTGATAGGTATGAATTGATGGCTGTCATTCTGTTGTGGTTTTTTGTAATGTTGGAGTTTCCTTGGTCCATGTACTTTTCTGTGCTACGTACATTTTGTTGTCAAGTGTTTCCTCTCTTTTCTTCTTTATTGTTGGTTTTGTGCTTGTTAAACCCATATGTTTTCCTTCCTTCCTGGTTTGCTTAGGGGGATTGTTAATTTTCTCTGTGGTTACCTTGTAGTGAATTCTTGCCTCTATATTTCTGGAACAGTCTGTTCTATGAAGACATTGTCTTGTTTTCCTCTCCATTTCGAAGTTTTGTACCTAGAACTTTAATTCCTTCTGTTCCGTTAGTTGCTGTTGTCATGTGCAGATCGACTTACTTGTTTTTTTTAGTGTACAGTGTTTTATGGTCTTATTTTGAGCATCTATTTCTGATTTAGTTTTGTTGTTGATATCATATGTGTTTTGATTTTGTTGTTCTCTGTTGTGGGTTCTCTTTTGCAGGATTTCCTTAAGCATTTCTTGTAGGTTTGGCCTGGTTTTCATGATATCCCTTAATTTCTGTTTGTCTGAGAATACCTTTATTTCACCCTCATATTTGATGGACAGTTTGGCTGGATATAGGATTCTTGGTTGGAAGTTCTTTTCTTTCAGTGTTTTATATATGCTGTCCGCTTGCCTTCTTGCCTGCATAGTTTCTGCTGAGTAATCAGAACTCAGCCTAACTGATTATTATAAATGATATTTTTTTTCCCGGGGTGCTTGCATGATTCTTTCTTTGTCTGATTTTGGAGAATTTGATTATGATATGCTTCAGTGTTTTTCTCTTGGGATCTATCCTGTAGGGGTTCCATTGAGCTTCTTGGACAAATATCTTTTCTTCCTTCATGATATGGGGGAATTTTTCTGATAGTAGGTCTTCCATAATTTTCTCAGTGTTTTTTTCTGCCTCTTCTTTTTCTAGAATTCCAATGAGGCATATGTTGTTTCTTTTCATGTCGTCCCTTACAACTCTTGTTGTTGTTGTTATGAGCTGTCGAGTTGGCTCCGACTCATAGCGACCCCTCCTTGGGTTTTTGAGGCAGTATCACTATGGAAGTAGATTGCCGAACCTTCCTTCCGAGGAGTGGCTGATGGGTTTGAACTGCCGGCATTCTGGTTAACAGTCAAGTGCCTTAGGCGCTATGCTACCAGAGCTCCCTTTATAACTCTTAGGTTCTCGTAATTTCTCTTAACTCCTTTATTTATTTTATTTGATTTTTTTTTTTTAATTGTTATTTGGGTGAAGATTTACAGAGCAAATTCACTTTCCATACAGCAGTTCA
>NW_006922414.1:639629-644371 GCF_000298275.1 Orycteropus afer afer
AGCAGGGGTCTGCACTTAATTAGCATGAGGGTGCTTCAGAAGAGGAAGTCTGTTACTGCATGGGACTTTACAGTCTGGGCGGGTGCTGCTACTGCGGTTGTCTTATCGGGTTGTCTCATCAGGGCCTGACATCTAGAGGAAGCTGCCAACTGACATTTTGGGGCCTGGGTTTTGCTTCAGCCTAACAGGTTGCTCTGCAATTTTCTTTGTGATGATGGAATCACCTTTTGAAATGTGGATACAGGTCTCTTTTAGTTATGAAGGGTGTTTAGGATTCGAGCCGGCAGGTGTTGTGGTGGCTTAATGTGGTTTTTCTGTTGGATGAGGCCGGGGTAGGTGGGGAAAAGAGGAAGAAAATAGAAAAAAAAAAAAAAGCTTTGAGGCACCTGTGGTAGTTAATTTTGTGTGTCAACTTGACTGGGCCTGGTTGAGTGGCTGGGCAGCTGGATGTATTTATTATTCCCCATGATCAGATTGATAATCAACTCCATGGTGGAATCTTCTATGAGCAGCTGAGTACCTGCCTTAGGAATGTGGTCTGCTTCCTGCATATAAGGAGAAACTTTGGAGAACATCCTCTAGCTTATTGGCATGAACCCTGTATGTAGCGGAGTTGTTCAGCAGCCTACCATGTTCTGCTGACCTTGGGACTTTCAGTGGATGTGAATTAATGGCCTGCCATGTGGTTTGGTACCATTGGGACTATGCCATTTTATTTGTCAACCTTGGGCTTGTTAGCCTCAGCAGCCAGCAGCTGCCTGAGTGAAGGAGATGCCTCTAGCTTCAGCAGGCTGGGAGGAAGAGGTAGAGCTGAAGCCCAAGGTCAAGGAGCTTTCACCCAGTCCCTAGAGCCTGGCACTTTGAACTTGGACTTAAAGCATTCAACGTATGAGAGAATAAATTCGTTTTTGTTAAGGCCATCCCATTTGTGCTATATTCCTGTCAGAGTGGCACTAGGTAACCAGAACAGTGCCAGTAGCTGTTTTCAAGGTTTTGAGTAGGCTGCTAATGATGACATTATACTGTCACACACAGGCCCTCAGCTCAAGTTCGGTAGAGACTCTAATGGTTAGGGTGCCCCCACTTTCCGCCAGGTTCAGACAACTGTGAAAACCCTGTACTCCAGGCCCCTCCATGCCAAAAAGCTGTGCTGGAATAGCTGCCCTGACCCGTGAAAGGTTTGCAAGTATTATTATTAAGAATGTTATTTTGTGAGTCATAAAGAAGACCAGACTTACTGGTCTGATAGAGACTGGT
Organism: Orycteropus afer afer; assembly: GCF_000298275.1. Taxonomy (NCBI): domain Eukaryota; kingdom Metazoa; phylum Chordata; class Mammalia; order Tubulidentata; family Orycteropodidae; genus Orycteropus; species Orycteropus afer. The sequence goes on from NW_006922414.1 coordinate 640,887, forward strand.
GAAAGTCCTGAGACTGTGGTCCCTGGTCACTCTTCAAGAATATTGAAAACATATACAAAAACCTGTACATGAATGTTCATAACAGCACTATTCATAATAGCCAAAGGTGGAAAAAATCCAAATGACCACCAACTAATGAATAGATAAATGAAATGTTGTATATCCAACCAATGGAATATTATTCAGCCATAAAAAAAGAGTGAAATATTGATGCATGCTATGACATGGATGAACCTTGAAACTTGAAAACATGTTGTATTAAAAAGCCAGGCACATAAGGACAAATATTGTATGATCCGTTGATACAAAGAGGCAAATCCCTAGAGATAGAAAGTAAATTAGTGATTTGCCAGGTGCTGGCAGCAGGTTAAATGGATAATTACAGCTAATGAAGAGTATCTTTTGGGGGTAATGAAAATGTTCTGAAATTAGATAGTGCTGATGTTTGTACAACCTTGTTCATATACTAAAAACCACAGAATTGTACACCTTAGAAGGGTGAATATATGCATTATATCTCAATTTAAGAAAACACTATGTATACAATTCCCCAGAGCTCATAATTCCTTTAGTGATCTTTGTAAAGACAACAGGAACAATAATAATGATGTTGATGCAACAATTATGACCACTTTTATTGTAGTGAAGGTAATTAAGTCATATGTAAATAAATGAATATTCGTTCTTTAGAAAAAAATGTTTTATTTGCCTTTTTGTAGGTTCTGACTGCCATCAAGTTGGATCCAACTCATTGGCAGTGAGAATCTACTAAAAGGCAAATACAACATTTTTTTGTAAAGGATTACTAATATGTAATTGAAATTTTTCCCATTTATGTTTTTAACCAGTCTTTCCCTTATTTTGTACTACTGATGTCAGTATTTTGGGCCCTTACTTTTTGAGATCTTAATATTTTTCTTGTTTTTATATTCATTTTATCTCTTCCTTATTTTTTTACAAATCCTCTCTCCCTTTTCCTGTACTACTTTTGTTTTGTGTTTGGTTTCCACAGTTAAAATTTTTATATGTTCAGTCTGTCTCTTTCTCTCTCTCTTTTTTTGGGAGGATTGAGGTGATTTGTTTTTTATTGTAAGCCTATAAAGTCCTTTGTCTTCCAGAAATTGTTTATGCTTTTGTTTTTAAACTTTAATTCTGTGCTCCATCTTGATTAATAGTTGGGTTTGTTTAAAAATAGTGTTTTATGTGATACGTGAGATAACAATTTCTTTTTTCCCAAAAATTGCTAAAATGTTTTCTTCCATCTCTTCCATTTTTGTTTAAAATACTTTACATAATGTTTCTAATCTTTCATTACATTTTAGCATAAAGTGCATATTTTGTGGACTCCTAAAACTTAATTTTCACAGAAGTATATATATATTCTTATATGCTTAAATGAACTTTATTTCTTTTTTAATGGAGCCCAAAATTCAAAACAGTATATATTAGCATGCATACAAAAAAGTTTTTTTAATGAAATCTAATTTATATACAGTGAAACACACAAAACTAAAGTGACATGGGTCGATGCTCTTTTTTTTTTTTTTTTGCAACGTTCCCACCCATGGCAACCAACAAAGAAAGTTTTCCTCCATATATAAACCTTTCCTTGACCCTCCACAACAATGAACTAATACTATATTTGTCCTTTTCTGATTGACTTATTTCACTCAGCATAAATGTCCTCCAAGTTCATCCATATTATGCAATGTTTTGCAGACTCTACATTATTCTTTAGTGCTGTATAGCATTCCGTTATGTGTATGTACCATAGTTTGGTCATCCACACTTCTGCTGATGGGCACGTAGGTTGTTTCCGTCATTTTCCTACTGTAAATAGTGCTGCAATGAACGTGAGCTTTCATGTATCTGTTCCTGTCCTGGCTCTCACCTCTCTAGGATATATACCTAGTAATGGGATTTTTGGGTCAAATGGCATCTCCAATTATAGCTTTCTAAGGAATTGCCATATTGCTTTCCATAGTGGTAGTATCATTTCACGATCCAACCAGCAGTGTATGAGAGTCCCAATCTCTCCACATCCCCACCAGCATTTGTTATTTTCTGTCCAGTGATTGTGAGAATCTCTTCATGTATTAGCTGGCCACCTGAATATCCTCCTTGATGAAGTGTCTATTCATATCTTCTGCCCATTTTTCAATTGGATTGTTAATTTCTTTGGTGTTGCAGCATTGGAGTTTTCTGTAAATCTTAGAGATAAGTCCCTTCTTGCAAGATATGTAATTATGGGCAAATATGAATTTGTTGCTGTCATTATTATTATGTCCTTTTTCATGGTATCGATTTCTTTGTTCCATATAATTTTCTATGCTGAGCTTGTTTTGTTTATGAATCATGTTATCACTTCCTTTGTTGCTCTTGTTTTACTATTTGCTCAATATTTGTGGTGGTCTTCTTTTTTATTTTGATGTGAAGGTTTATCATTTTTATTTGAGGTTACCCTGTAATTTATAGTTTTCTTCCTAAGTTTAGAACAGGCCTTTCTATCTTGTAGTTGTCTTGACTTCCCTACCATCTAGAAGTTCTGTAACAACACAGTTTTTTCCCTCTTTTTGGTTTGTGGTTGTCCTTATTTGTCAATTGATGTCTCTGGTTTCCTGTTTACAATCTTGTAGTCTTCTTTACTTTGAATACTTCCATAGCTAGTTTGGTTTCTGGGCTATATCATCATGTGTGTTAATGGTCCATTGTTGTTGGCTGTTGTTGCTTCTCTGTCCAAAAGTCTTCCTTTAGCATCTCTTGTAAGGTTGATCTGATTTTAACAAATTCCCTTAATTTCTGCTTATCTGGAAATGTCCTAATTTCAACATCATATTTGAGGAACAGTTTTACTGGGTACATAATTCTTGGTTGGCAATTTTTCTCTTTCAGGGTTTTATATATACCATCCCATTGTCGTCTCACCTGCACAGTTTTTGCTGAGAAATCCAAGCTTAGTCTTATTGGTTGCCCCTTGTAGGTAACTTTTCATCTTTCCCATGCTGCTCTCATGATTCTCTTTGTTTTGGTTTTAGTGAGTTTGATGATGATATGTCTTGGTGATTTTCTTTTGGGGTCTATCTTGTTTGGGGTTTGTTGGACTTACTGAATGGATGTATTCTCATCTACCATCATACCTTGAAAATTCTCTTCCAACAAATCTTTGACATTTTTCTCTGTGGTTTTATTTACCTCTTCCTTTTCTGGAATTCTGATTACATGTAGGTTATTCCTTTTGATGGCATCCCACATGAGCCTTAGGTGTTCTTCATTTTATTTTGATCTTTTTTTCTGATTGATCCCTTTCTAAAGAAGTGTTCAGGTATTTGCCTTCAGTCTCCCTAATGCTATCTTCCATTGATTCAGTTCTGCTCCTTTGGCCATTTAATGTGTTATCTATTTCTGAAAATTTAGTATTAGTCTTCTGGATTTCTGTGTGTACATTTTGTATCATTTCTAATTTTTCAATTTTTTTTTTTTTTTTG
>NW_006922414.1:644561-646079 GCF_000298275.1 Orycteropus afer afer
TGTGTGTACTGTGATGCTCTGTTGTCTCTGAGGCATTGTGACATTTTTGTGTTTATATTTAATTGGTGATTGTATGTTGGAGTGACTTGCCCACAATTTTCGTTTTCTTTGTTTTGTTTGTATGTTATCTACACAAGCAGGGTACTATGCTGTGCTCCTCTGTTCACTAGTTGACAGCACTTATACACTCACCACCTGTCTCCTTTCCTGTTGTCAGCCTCTTGTATATCCCTGCTGACCTGGCAAACAGAGCCTGTTCTTAGGTCCCTGTAATCCAAATTAGAATGCTGTCACTTTAAAATCCAAAATGGTTGCAACTTGTAAAGATTGAAAATGGTTGTACTCTCGGTCACTTTAAGTGTCCAAAATGGCTACTGCTTGTAAACATTCAAAATGGCTGTTCCTTTGGTCACTTTAAATATTGAAAATGGCTGCCGCTTGTAAACATTCAGAATGGCTGTGCCCTCCGGACAGCGGAAAGTCAACAGCTCAGGTTGTCTCCCTCCTTGCTGTTTCCCTTCCTGGTCATAGGCCACCAGCACCATTGTTCCTGTGGCCCTTGGTGACCAGGGCTTATCTTTAGGTCAATTCTCAGGTCCCAACACTACTTGGAAATATTCAGGCTGTTGGTCCCATCAGAGTAGCTGACAGTCTGCAGCTCTGATTGTCTCTGTGTTCACTGTTTTCATTCAGGTTTTTCCACTACTTGGTGCCATATCCACTTCTGAACAGTTCCTTTCAAAGCTTGGGGCTCTAGGATTGTCTTTTGTGTCTCTGTCAGTTGGTTTTTCTTTTCTTTGTTGAAGAGGGCCTGTGTCACTTTTCTGCCCATTCCTCCATCTTTCTGGAAGTTAACAAACAATTTTTTTTTATTATTATTGTGATTTGGGTGAAGATTTACAGAGCAAATTCACTTCCCATACAGCAGTTTACACATACTTTGTGTCATGACATTGACCACAGTTTACCACAATGCAACAGCTCCCAACCCACTTCCTCCCCATAGTTACCTCTTCCCAGTGTCCATCCCTCCATGGACTCCTGCCCCCTAAGCTGTCTCCCTGTGCATAGGCTGCCCCTCTTTTTCAATGATTGTTCTCTCCAAGGAGTGTATCTACCTCAGGTAAATGTTCAACTCATATGCCTGTCTTCTGTTTGGCTGGAAACCACAGGTGTGGGTTCAATTCCAGACCTGAAGGGCAGCTAGGGGCCACAGTCCCAGTGGTTCCACCATGCTCTATCGGACCAGCAAACCTGGTCCCCAACCCTTTTTTTTTTCCTCCAAATGATTTTGAGTTTTGTTCCACATTGTTCTCCCTCTCTATCAAGGGTCTCCTACATAGATCCCCTTCCAAGTAGTGGATGACAGTGGTAGCCGGGCACCATCTAGTTCTTCTGGTCTCATAGTCATATAGGCTGCAGATCAGATGGTGTACCAGTCACTAGGACTAATTGTTTCCATGAATTTTGGTTTTCTTCATTCTTCTTTGCTCTGGATGAGGAGAGACCCATCGTTGC
>NW_006922414.1:646596-680689 GCF_000298275.1 Orycteropus afer afer
GCGTTCCCTCCCCTCCCCTCCCACCCCTGGTAACCAACAAAGAAAATGTCCTTCTATAGATAAACCTTTCCTTAACTTTTATAATAACGGACTTGCTGCTTTCAGAATTCGTTCTTTGTCTTTGGTTTTGATGAGTTTGATGATGATATGTCTTGGTGATTTTCTTTTGGGGTCTGTCCTGTTTGGGGCTCATTGGAGTTCCTGGATGAATATATTCTCATCTTTCATCGTATCATGGAAGTTCTCTTCCAACAAATTTTGGACAATTTTCTCAGTGGTTTTATTTTTCTCTTCGTGTTCTGGAATTCCAATGACACGTAGGTAAATTCCTTTTGATGGTATCCCTCATGAACCTTAGACTTTCTTCATTTTGTTTTGATCTTTTTTCTGATTGATCCCTTTTTAAAGAAGTGTTCAGGTATTTGTCTTCAGTCTCATTAATTCTGTCTTCCATTGATTCAGTTCTGCTCCTTTGCCCTTTCAATGTGTTATCTGTTTCTGAAAACTTAATCTTCTGGATTTCTGTCTGTAGATTTTAAATCATTTCTAATTTTTCATATTTTTTTTATTTTCATCTGAAATTGTTCAAGGGTTTCAGCTGTGTTTTACTTAATTTTGTCAGTGTTTTCCTTGATCCTTGATCCTTTGAAGATACCTAAATATAATTCTTTTGAATGTTTATCAGGGAGTTCCAATGCTGCTGTTTTCTCAGGGATGTGTTCTGGTTCTGTATCCTGCTCTCTTGTTCCTACCACTTTATCTTCCTTCTTTGTATGGACTGTGATGGACTATTGTATCTGAGACATTGTGACATTGTTGTATTTAAATCTCTTAAAGTGTTTTTTGATGAAGGGTTACACAGCAGTTTAGGTTTCCATTTAACATTTTCTATACATTGACATTGGTTGCATTTTTTACAAAACATGAGCATTCTCATTATTTCCATTCAATTAGTCATTCTATTTCTATTCAGTTAGTTTTCCTACTTTCTTATATTCTCATCTTTATTTTAAAGTCAGTGTTGACCGTTTGGTCTCATGTAGGTGAGTTTTTAAAGGGGCATAGTACTCACATGATACTCATTTTTTGAGCCAATTTGTTATTTAGCTACAAGGTGACCTTGGATTAGTTTCCATTCCAGATTTGAAGAGTATCTCAGGGCTCTATAGTCTTGGGCAGCCCTCAAGACTCAACCAGTCCAGTAGGTCTGGTTTTTTATGTTTTTAGGAATTTGAGGTTCTACTCATTTATTGTAGCCCTGATTAGAAAGATTGGTAGTGATAGCTGGGTACCATTTAGTTATTCTGATCTCAGGGTAGATGAGGCTGTTGTTTGTGGAGACTATTTGTTTTGTAGACTACTGTACTTTCCCACAAATAATGTGTTGTTGTTGTTATGTACCATCGAGTCAAACCTGATTCATAGTGACCCTTCCTTGGGTTTCCAAGACAGTAGTATCACTAGGGAAGCAGTTAGCCCAACCTTCCTTCTGATAAGTGGCTGGTGGGTTTGAACCACCAGCCTTCTGGTTAGCAGTCAAGTGTTCTAGGTACTACACTACCAGAGCTCCTAGTGTGCACAGTGCGCATAGGAAACTAATGCATAAGGGGGTTGTGTGGTTTGTAAGATAACATACTTTGTGTTATTTGTATAAAAATATGGTAGTTTCTTCTTTGAATCTTTCATATCCTTCTTTCTCTTTAGCTCTGGAAAAGTAGAAACTTAATATTGGTATCTTAGATAGCTGCTGACAAGCTTGTAAGTCCCCAGATAACTCTTTCCCAGGCTAGACATAGAACATAACTTTATGAACTGTATCATGCCCGTTGACTGTGATGTCCTGAGAGACTATGGTCCTAATCCTTCACCCTCAGAAATCCGGACCCATGAGGTGTTTGATAATGTCTAAGAAGTATTTGTCACTGTGCCCGTTATGTGCTTTATTACATATATGAATATATGTACATGTATAATATCATCATTATCACACAGGTAAAGTAACTTACTTAAAGTAATGTGGTAGAGCTGATATTTGAGTGTAGGCAGCCTTGTTCGAGACTCTGTACTTTATCCACTAAGCACTTTCAAATATTGAGTGTATCTCATAATACTTTCTCTTAGCTGGAATCCTTAATATGTTATATTTTTCAGATCTTTCTGTGGAATTTGGAACAGTTCTAATTTATACATGTGAGAAAAGTTGCTGGCCTCAAAATCATCAGACTCCCATGGAAGAATTTTGTATTACACAAGAAGACCCTGATGAATTATTATTTAAGTAGAGCATTTTATTTTATTTATATAGATTAAAACAAATATTAAGGACAAAATTTGGTGTTTTTATCTCATTTTAACTCACAAGTTATTTATTCTTCTTTTATAAAGTGTTGTCCTTTAAATTGTTGCTAGCACTGGCGGTACAGACCTCCGGAGTGACTGCAGGCTTGTCTACTCTTTCAGAGTCAGAGGTCTGTCTGCACAGGAGCAGCTTGGAGAGTGACTCCTCTGCAGCCCAGAGGGCAGCTATCCTTTCACAGGTAACCTTATGAGCATTCTAGGAGGAAGGGACAACAGCAGAAGAGCAGCTTCTTATCACCTCTACTATCTACACTCTTTTGTACTCTGTTGCTGCCTCTGGATGTTGACAGATCAAACCACTTGATCTGCTCCCATGAGTCATAAGCCCTGCAACCTTCTCTGGGCTCCCCTGCCCTCACTTGTTTCCCCCCCTTTCCCTGTAACAATGCAGAAACTTTCTAACCAAACTCACTGCGGTAAAGTCAATTCTGACCCATTGCAACCCTGTAGGACAGAGTTGAACTGCCCCATAGGGTTTCTAAGGCCAAAAATATTTATGAATGCAGACTGACATATCTTTCTTCCAAGGAGCAGCTGATGGGTTCAGAGTGCCAACCTTTTGTTTAGCAGCCAGTCACTTAACCACTGAGCCACCAGGGTTCTTAATCAGAGATTCAGTCTAAATCTGTTGCTGTCAACTTGATTATGATTCATGACAACCCTGTAGCAACCCTATGGAACAAAGTAGAATTGCCTTATAGGGTTTCCAAGGCTATTAATGTTTACAAAAATAAACTGCCACATCTTTATGTATCCTGCAGAGCAGTGGTGGGTTTGAACCACCAACCTATCAGTTAGGAGCCAAGCACTTAACCACTTTATGACAGGGCTCTTAACATCATAGAAGGTGGCCCTTACTCTGTTCTGGACATTGTTCCTCCATCCAGTTGTCCACTCTTCCAGTCTCCCCTTTCTCCATTCAGTTTTTGTGTTTTCAACCCCTTCCTGTACACTACCTATTACAGCACTCTAAACACTCCTACTTTTTCAGTATTACCTTATAGAATTTGTTTGCTACTCTGGTAAATAGCACCTTGCTCCCAGATTATCATGGGTTGAGGGTTTCCTTCTGGGTAGTGTGTGACTGATGAGATCCCCACCAGATCCTACTTCTCCCCACCTGAGGGAAAGTGCTTACATGTGTAGAAATAGAAAATTGAAGGTACTAGTCAGGCTGCCCACCAGACAAGGATAACTCTCCACCCTTGTTGGATGATCTGGCCTTTGCTCTGGCCTTTCCTGTGTAGCATGTATCAGGGCAACAGCCTGAGTGTCCCTCAGAGCAGCCTGGTATATGGTTGGTGATCTAAGCAGTAGATGAGAGACTGCTGGTGTCAAAAGAACATTTTCTTCTCTATTTTCAATCTTTTCCTCTTTTCTTCTAATAATTCTTTTTCTGGTTTTTCTTCTAATAATTCTTTTTCCATATGCATCAGCATCTGGAAAATACAGAAAAGTTTAGAAAAGAAATACAAATTATATTTTACCACCCAGATACACAAAACAATTAACATGGTTATTTCCTTCCTGTCCTTAATATGTTTTTTGTTTTTTACAAAGTTGTAATCATACTGTATTGATTATGTTGTATCTTTTTTACTTAACATTTGTTGTAGTGGAAAAAACTACAAGTCTGTTTAAAGTAAAACAAAGAGTTTATTATGGTGAACTTGTTTTGCAAAATGGGCAAACATAAGAATTAAAACTTTTAACAAAGTGCTTCTGGAGCTACAGAGATACCAGAGGCTATAAACATAAAAACTGCAATTCAGGGCAGATATGTTTGGAGTATACTTGACTAAATAATATTTACAAAGTTCCAGGTGCTAGAGTCTTGGTTGACCACCTCTGCAGAGGTTGGACTTTGCCAAGGATGGCTCTAGATAAGAGGATTTTGGGTGATGATAAGTTTCCTTGAAACTGTTTTAAAATATAGGTACAGTGAGATTGCTCCCTGCATTCCTCATGATACTATGTGATGGCTGATCCTCTTCTGGAATGAGGAAACATGAAGAACTGGCAGAAGTTAAGAACTAGGTGAAACTGATAAAAGCAGTTAAAGGTGCTTCACCTCAGCTACGCAAGCACAGTGTACAAAATTTCTGTTTAGTGGTAAACTTTGGATGTCACTAGCCCCAAAACACATCCCCTGGTGGCCATGCCACTGCACCCCACTGATGCTAATTAGTTCTTAAAAATGCAACTATTTCCCTCTTAACCATATGGATATGTGTGACTTATTTGTTTTGAAGTATGTAAAAATGGAAGCAGCTTATCATTCAGGGAACTCAATCTAAGGCCAGGTCCTCCAGGATCCTTCTTCATGTGCTTACAATAAACACACTTTGCTCTTTGCACCCTGGTGTTCTTCATGACTTGGGAGCCACGTAGAGTGGGATACTCTGGCAGAAGTTGTCTGCAGCAAATTCTTTAGTGACCACAAAGGGACTGATGCCCAGTTCCAGGCATCAAGATACCAACTAGAGGGAAGGACTTCAGCTCTCAGCACCACTGGACCCTTTGTTCTGGGGAGGATACTTCAGCCCCAATGGCCATCATCAGTTCAGGACCTAACAGTAGCCAACTGTAAGGTGAGGGTAACAGTGCCTAGAATTCCCTAGAACAAGGGAGGACAGCTCTCTGGTAAGTACCATTTAAATCTTATCTCCCTGGCTGTCCAGTGGCATCCAAGACTTGCTAGTGCATAGCTGGTAAGAGTGGAGAAAAAAGAATAGTCTTTGCTAAAGTAGGTGTCTGTACATGGTGGTATCATAGGTAACAGTCAAAGTACTTTAGGTTGTATACCTCTAAAGTGCATTTTAAAGAATTGGTCTCATTTTGGCTATGATCCAATGAGAAAATATGAAATGAAATTTTTCTCTCTTACTGCTTGGCCACAGTATCAATTAGGATATGGTTAGAAGTGACCCAAGAATGGGTTGGTTTTTTTGCTTCCAAGAATGGGTCTTTGAATTACAGCACTATACTGCACTTAGTTTTTTATTGAAGCACTGGTGTCATAGTGCTAACCAGAAGGCTGGCTGTTCAAACCCACCAGCCTGTCCTTGGAAGAAAGATTGGGCAATCTACTTCCATAGAGATAGCACCTCAGAAACCCAAGGAGGGGTTGCTATGAGTTGAATCAACTCAGTGGCAGTGAGTTTTTTTTTTTTTAGACAGAGATAATCTTAGTCTGGAAGCTCCGCTGAAACCTGTCCACCATGGTGACCCTGACGGTATTTCAGATACCAGTGGTATAGCCTCCAGCCTCACAGCAACATGTGTGGATCATACTAAATTAAGAATAACATTGAGAAGAATGGGAATTCCAGAACACTTAATTGTGCACATGAGTAATCTATACATAGACAAAGAGGCTGTTGTTCATATAGAACAACGGGATACTTCCTGGTTTAAAATCAGGAAGGGAGTGTATCGGGGTTGTATCCTTTAGCTATACTTATTCAGTCTTTATGCTGAGCGAATAATCTGAGAAGCTGGACTGTATGAAGAAGAGCATGGCATCAGGATTGGAGGAAGACTCATGAACAATCTGCAGTATGCAGATGACACAACTTTGCTTGCTGAAAGTGAGGATGACTTGAAGCACGTACTGGTAAGATTAAAGTCTGCAGTATGGAGTTGCCCAGGGGGCAAGGAGGCTGCATTTTCTGACCTCCTCTAACCCCACAAGAGAAAGACACAATCACCTTCAGTAGCCCAAGGCCTATCTCTGTGAGACCAGACATGCCACCTCCCTCCAGCCCTTTCACCAACCCTGACACCAACTGTTCCTCTCACAGCACCCACCACCTCTCTGCTGGGTTCTATAATCACTGCAGTGGCTACAAAGAACTAAACAATTATGGGGTTTTTTAGGGAAGCACCAGGCTACAATTCAAGTTCAGGAACACGCTTAGTCTTTCTCAGCCCACCATCTCTCACCCAACAGTCTTTCTTTCAGCAGCGTGTCTCTCCCCCAGCAGTGCATTCTCTCAGTCTTTCTCTCGGCAGCACGTGTCTCTCAGTCTCTCTCTCAGCAGCACATGTCTTTCGCATCTCTCTCAGCAATGCATGTGTCTCGCATCTCCCAGCTGGCAGTGAGAGATTCCTTCTGCCTCTAGGAGGGCTTCTTTTGAGCCTGGCAGAGTGGCAAACTAACCCATCCCAACCTCAGAATTCTATACACCTGAAGATTACTTTGTGCTGCTCTCAACTGATGGATAACTTTAACAATCAAGAGCTACTCAGTTGCTCACAGCAAATTCTACCACGGAGTTTACAAAGACTTTTGGCTAGAAAAGCCATACTAGGTAATTTACTACACCGTAGGAGTACATCTCAACATAAAATGAAAATCCTTACAACTGGACCAGTAAGCAGCATCATGATAAATGGAGAAAAGATTGAAGTTGTCAAATATTTCATATTACTTGGTTCCACAGTCAACACCAATGGAAGCAACAGTCAAGAAATCAGATGATATATTGCACTAGGAAAATCTGCAGCAAAAGACCTGTTTAAAGTGCTAAAGAGCAAAGAGATCTCTTTGAAAGCAGCTACATAAATGTAGTGGGGGAGGGCAGGGAAACGAGATGAATAGAAATGGAACATCCAGGATGGAACAAATGAGGATGTTTACACATGTGAAGAATGTAAGCAATATCCCTGGACAATTTTTGTAGAAATTGTTAAATGGGAACCTCAATTACTGTGTAAAGCATCCCCCAAAACACAATAAATTATTATTATTATTACTATTTTAAATCTCTTTGAAGACTAAGATGTGCCTAACCCACACCATGGTATTTTCAATCACTTCATATACATGTGAAAGCTGGACAATGAATAAGGAAGACCAAAGAAGAACTCTGATAGCATAGTGCCTAAGGCACTTGACTGCTAACCAGAAGGCTGGCAGTTCAAATCCACCAGCCACTCCTCGGAAGGAAGATGGGACAGTCTACTTCAGTAATGATACTGCCTCGGAAACCCAAGGATGGGTCACTATGAGTCGGGTCCGACTCGACGGCACATAACAACAACAACAAAGAAGAGTTGATGCTTTTGAGTTGTGATGTTGGCAAAGAATGCTGAAAGTACCATGGACTGCGAGAAGAACTAACAAATCTGTCCTGGAAGAAGTGCAGCTGGAATGCTCCTTGGAAGCAAGAATAGCCAGACTTCATCTGACTTACTTTGGTCATGTTATCAGAAGGGATCATTCCTTGGAAATAGAAGTCATGTTTGGTAAAGTAGAGGGTAGATGAAAAATGGGAAGGCTGTCAACGAGATGGATTGACACAGTGGCTGCAACGATGGGCTCAGGTGTATCAGGGATTATGAAGCTGGCACAGAACCGGACAGTATTTCATTCTGTTGTATGTAGGTTTGCTATGAGTCTGAGCCAACTTGATGGCACCTAACAACAACAACAACAACAATAACAGAGGGCAAAAGTGGGATGAAAAGATGTATGTTGCAGCCTTTGGCAAAATAGAAACCTCTAAAAGCAATGTAAATTTATTGTCCACTGTACCAGTGGGCAGTGCCAGAGAAACCATCTATTCTTACTCACGCAGAGGAAGAGGAAATCCTCCCTTTGTTGAACCTTCGTTTCCCCATGGGGCTTTGGTGTGCAACACAGACATCTACACCTGCTAGTACCTCTGTCCCTGCTGTGAATTCACCAAACACTGAATTTGGCTCCCTGGTAGGAGTCTCTACCTGTACCCCAGGCATCAGCTCCAGAAGCGTCTTCAGAAAGTCTTGTTTCTCTGTTGCATACTCATAGAAGCACTCCTTTCAGCGAGGTGACAACTTCCTCTTCACGGCTATCCCTGTTCAAACAGCTCCCTAATGGAGGTGTCATAAACGGGCCCAATCTGGTTTGGATCCATTCCCCTTTCTCCACCGCAGACCTTATTAACTAGAAAAATAACACCACGTCCTATCGAGAGGATCCCAGGGGGATGCATAACTTGTTTGACTTGAATTTTCATACAGTCCTCACTGGGCAGATTATCAAGCTTTGTTAAACATTCTCTTTACTTCTGATGAAAAGAAGGATGGTGTTGAGAAAAGCTAAGGAAGAGGCTTGTCGATTAGCTCACCCTGGACAGAATGCCATCCAGAGGCTGGACAGATGATCAAGCTATCCTGGAGGAGGATCCTCAGTAGGATTGCAGTGATTCCCAAGATTGAGCTCGATTGCCTCATTATTAAGATTACTTATTCATAGGCCTCAAAAATGGAGTTCCTAAACAGAGTTTAGGAACAAGCTTTATGAGTATAAACAGGCATAGAAGCTGAGCAAAAAAACAAAAGATTTGCTGAGGGTAGAGTGCAGGCAGCAGTCCTGGCAGCATCTTTAGAGCTAAGAGGGTTGACTCAGTGGAAAGAAAAGAGAGTAGATAGTTTGTCCAGGACCTTTGGGTTGTGAACCAAGTAGTGCAAACCATTGACCACATAGTGCCAAATCGGCACACCTTGCTAGCTGTGGTCCCACCTGATAGCACTTACTTCAGAGTGCTTGATTTAAAAGATGCCTTCTTTTGTATACCCCTACAAGTGAAGAGGGAGCTCTGGTGGTGTAGTACCTAAAGCATTTGGCCGTTAACCAAAAGGCTGGCAGTTCAAACCCACCAGCCACTCCTCGGAAGGCAGACTCGGCAATCTAATTCTGTAGAGATACTGCCTTGGAAACCCAAGGAGGGGTCACTATGAGTTGGGTTCAACTCGATGGCAGTGAGTGTTACGTATAAGAGCCAAGAAATACTTGCTTTAGAGTGAGAATTTCCAGATATGGGTGAAAGGACAATTCTGCTGGACACGGTTTCCTGAAGGTTTAAATTTTGTAACAGTTTTCAGTGGAATGCTCTGCAACCATAAAGAATGAATCTGCAAAACACCGCATAATGTGGATGAACTTGGAGGACATAATGCTGAGTGAAATAAGTCAATCATAAACCAAAACAGAAGGACATATATTGTATTAGTCCATTATTGTTAAAAGTCAAGGAAAGGTTTATATATGGAAGGAAATTTTGTTGGCTACCAGAGGTGGGAGGGGAGAGGAGGGAACACTGCTAGATAGGCAGAGACAAGTATTGATTTGGGTGAAGGGAAGGGCAAGGTACCAGATGTGAGTGATCAGCATGGTGGCATTGAGGAAGAGGAAGACAGAGGTGGATGGGAGGCACAGACAGCAAAGATGAACCCTTTTGCACATACAGTACTGTGTTGTCAGTGATGGCAAACATCGATATATGGGTGGATAGATGAGTGGACAGCCTGAATGATCAGGTATGTCTGGCCGAGGGGAGTGTGCCCATGACCGTGTATAGGATTGGCAGACAATGTTTCTACAAGTGTATTTGTATGTTCTGTAAGAATTTCCAGGTGTGTAGTAGAGCTGACAAGGAGCAAGTTTGTAGTCACTTCTTGGCCACAGCCAGCTACCCGGAGGGAGCAAGTAGTTGGACCTGTGGGCTCGAGACCATGGTCACATGGGACATCAAGCTCAGTTGGCATAACATACTACACAAAAACATTGTTCCATATCCAACTTTGGCTAGTAGCAACAAGGATCTTTGAAGCTTGCAAGCAGCCATCTAGATGCAACGATGGGTCTCTCCTCATCCAGAGCAAAGAAGAATGAAGAAAACCAAAGACACATGGAAACAGTCCAAGGGACTGGTATACCATGCAATCCTTAGCTTATAAGTCTATGAGACCACAATAACTAGATGGTGTCCAGCTACCACTGTCAACCACTCAGAGAGGGATCTATGTAGGAGATCCTGGATAGAGTAGGAAATGTGGAACAAAACTCAAAATCATAAAATAAAATAAGGGATTAGGTTTGCTGGTCTGATGGAGCCTGATGGAATCACTGAGAATATGGCCCGTAGCTGCCCTTCAAGTCTGGAATTGAACCCACTCCTGTGGTTTCCAGTCAAACAAAAGGCAGGCATATGAACTGAACATGTACATTAGGTAGATACACTCTTTGGAGAGATTAATCATGGGAGAATAGAAGGGCTTTGTATGCACAGGGAGACAGCTCAGGGGGCAAGAGTGCTAGGGAGGGAAGAACATAGGGAATCGTTAACTATGGGGAAGAAGTGGGAAGAGAGCTGTTGTATTGTTGGAGATTGTAGTCAATGTCATGAGACAAAGTGTATGTGGACTGCTGTGTGGAAAGTGAATTTGTTCTGTAAACTTGCACCAAAATCACAATAAATTAAAAAAAAATGTATAACAATTTTGGGGGCAGCCTTGGCAAAAGACCTGTGAAGTTTGCAGTTTACCAGTGGTGTGCTGCTCCAGTATGTTGATGACCTGCTGCCCAGTTGTATGCCATCCTCACAGTCTTTGCTACACTTGAGCCCATTGTTTTAAGTACCGTGTCATCCATCTTGTTGAGGGTCTTCCACTTTTTCATTGACCTTCCACTTCACCAAGCGTGATATCCTACTCCAGGGTAGGAGTCCTTTCTGACAACATAACCAAAGTAGGTGAAACAAAGTCTGGCCATTCTCACTTCCAAGGGGCATTCTTGCCGCATTTCTTCCAAGACAGATTTGTTCATTCTTCTGGTAGTCCATGATACTTTCAGTATTCTTCACCAACACTATAACTCAAAAACATCAAGTCTTCTTTGGTCTTCCTTATTCATTGTCCAGCTTTCATGTGCATATGAGGCTATTGAAAATACCATAGCTGGGGTTAGGCATACCTCAGTCTTCAAAGTGACATCTTTGCCCTTCAACACTTTAAAGAGATCTTTTCAGCAGATTTGCCCAGTGTAATATAATGTCTGATTACAGCTTCCATGAGTGTTGATTGTGGATCCAAGTAATATGAAATCTTTGACAAGTAATAATCTTCTTTCCATTTCTTGTGATGCTGCTTACTGATCCAGTTGTGAGATTTTTGTTTTCTTTATGTTGAGATGTAATCCTACTGATGATTGTGGTCTTTAATCTTCACTGTAAGTGCTTCAAGTTATCTTCACTTTGAGTGAGCAAGGTTCTTCTGGTTACCTAGTGCTGCTCTGACAAGAATATACCACAAATGGGATGGTCTTAACAAACAGGAGTTTATTTTTACAATTTGGAGGCTTTAAGTCCAAGTTCAAAGTGCCTGGCTCTAGGGGCTGGGTGATAGCCCCTCAACCTTGGGGTTCAGCTCTGCCTCCTGCTCCCAGCCCACTGGAGCTAGAGGCATTTCTTCACTCAGACAGCTGCTGGCTGCTGAGGCTGAGAAGCCCCAAGGTTAACAAGGAAAAAGGCACAGTCCCGATGTCACCAAACCACACGGCAGGCCATTAACTTAAGTCCATTGTAAGTCCCCAGGTCGGCAGAGCATAGTAGGCTGCTGAGCAATGACACATTTACGTGCAGGGTCCAAGCGTGCTATAAGCTAGAGACCATTCTCAAAACTTCTCCTTATATACAGGAAGCAGACCACGTACCCAAAGGCAGCTACTCAGCTGCTTGTAGTAGATCCCCCTATGGAGTTGATTGCCAGTCTCATCATGAGGAATAACTATCACCAGCTGCCCAGCCACTCAACCAGACCTAGCTAAGTTGACACACAAACATAACTACCACAAAGGTTATGTTGTCCTCCAATCCTGATGCCATGCTTTTCTTCATATAGTCCAGGTTAGCAGATTATTTGCTCAGCATACAGATTGAATAGGTATGGTGAAAGGATACAACCCTGATGCACTCTCTTCCTGATTTTAAACCATGCAGTATTCCCTTGTTCTGTTCTAATGATAGTCTCCAGGTCTATGGACAGGTTTTTCACGAGCACAAAAGTGTTCTGGAATTCCTGTTCCTCTCAGTGTTATCCATAATTTGTTATGATCCACCCAGTCAAATGCTTTTGCATAGTCAGTAAAACAAAAGTAAACATCTTTCTAGTATTCTTTGCTTTCAGCCAAGATCCATCTGACATCAGCAATGATATCCACGTTCCACGTCCTCTTCTGACTCCAGCTTGCATTTCTGGAAGTTCCCTGTCAATATACTGCTGCAACCAGTTTTTAATTATCTTCAGCAAAATTTTACTTGTATGTGGTATTATTGATATTTTTCGAAATTTCCATATTCTGTTGGATCACCTTTCTTTGGAATGGGTAAAAATATGGATCTCTTCCAGTTAGCTGGCGAGGTAGCTGTCTTCCAATTTTCTGGGCATAAAAGAGTAAATGCCTCCAACGTGACATCCGTTTGTTGAAACATCTCAGTGGATATTCCATCAATTCCTGGAGCCTTGTTTCTTGCCAATTCCTTCAGAGCAGCTTTGACTTCTTCCTTCAGTACCATTGGTTCTTGATAATATGCCACCTCCTTAAATAGGTGAATGTCCACCAGTTCTTTTTGGTACAGTGATTCTGTGTATTCCTTCCATCTTCTTTTGATGTTTCCTGCATCATTCAATATTTTGCCCATAGAATCTTTCAATAATGCGACTCGAGGCTTGAATTTTTTTTTTTTTCAGTTCTTTCAGCTTGAGAAATGCCAAGCATGTTCTTCCCTTTTAGTTTTCTAACTCGAGGTCTTTGCACATTTAATTATAATAATTTACTTTATCCACAGCTATAGGAGGGCAGTTTAAAAACTGTTGGATTCATGAGCCCTTCCCAACAACTACCTCCTCCATGAGGCATTCTTGGGAAGCCCCCATTCTCCCTGATTATCTTAAAGATGCCCCCATCTTAGCAGAAAGAAAATGGGTGATTCACAAGGTTTAGAGGTCTGCATTCAGTTTGCTAAAAGCTCTCTGGATTTTGACACAAAGGGCCTTTTCTATTGGACAGACAAATCTAATAACCCTTACACTAGCCCTTGGAACACCTCCCAAGCCAAGGACGACTATAAAAGTTTCTCAAGTATCCTTAGCCAAATAAGGAGTAACACCCATAACCTTGGTACTTACCCAGGATGCAACAAAATGAAACCAGACCTTTGGGGAACCTAGTTCAATACCTCAGAATTACAAAGTGCTAGTTTTCCTGATGATATCATTTGTACACCATGTGGCTATTTCTTTAACGGCTTTTGGTGGGTATGATACCACCCAAACCCAATAAACTCCAGCCTTCGAATGTCTTCAGCCAAAAACTCAGTGAGAAAACCCAATACACTCTAGCCTACAAACATCTTCAGCCAAAAACTCAATGGGGTAATAACACCACAGGAATTATCTCCTTTCCAGTGGTTGTAACTACAATGTCACTAGACTCATGGCTCCATCTAACCCTAGCTCAGCCTCTCATAAAAGAAAATCAATGCAATGAACAAATGAGGATTTGCATTTAAGAGGCACAGGCTTTAACCTTATTATGGAAACTGGCACTGGATGGTTCATACTTAGGACACTTACCTTTTTTCCCCAGCTTACAAATGTTCTCATTTTATCAGATACCATTCATATTTTGTCCAAAGCACCTAACAAAGCCATAAAGGTGCAACAAAAGCCATTAAACTCCTTGGCAGTTGTCATCTGAGACAACTGTTTGGCTTTAGATTACATCCTAGCCAGAGAAGGGGAGTTTGTGCCGTGGTCAAAACCACATGCTGTCTGGATCAATATGAGCATTGAGGTTGAAGTTGGTCTAAATGAAATTGATCAAGTTGCCATCTGGACCCTGGGGCCCCTCTTTAGACTCAGGCAGGTGGTGGAATTGGCTAGTTTCCTTATTCCCAAGCTTTAGTTGGTTATGGCCACTTGGTTACTCCTATAGTGTTTATAATATTGTGTGTATGTTTTTGCTATGTATACTTAGCAGCTTTGTTAAAGTTGTTCCCAGGCTTATCTGCCATCAACATTATGGTTCCTCAACAGGTTTCCATTTACATTCCACTTAGCAAGCAGAACCCAGAACAGTATGCAGTGTACTTTATAGTCCAAAAAGAAGCTCAACAGTTTTTAGCAGCTGAAGAATGAGCCTTAAATACAAAAAGGAGAGAATTGAGACCACTTCCAGCATTCCTATGTAATGGCCAACCCTCTTCTGGAATGAGGAAACATCGGAAGTAAATATGAGAAGCCAGCAGAAGTCAAGAACTAGGGGAAACTGGGAAAAAGCAGTTAACGTCAATTCCCCTCAGCTGTGCGAGTGTGGTGTGCAAAATTTCTGTCTGATAGTAACTTTTCAACATCATAACCCCAAAACACATCGTCTGGCATCCATGCACCCACACTGATGCTGATTAGTTCTTAAAAATGCAAATATTTTTCTTCTAACTGTATGTATATGCATGGTTTCTTTGTTTTGAATTGTATAAAAATGGAAGCGATTTGTTGTTCAGGGAATTCAATCTGAGGCAGAGTCCTCTGGGTTCCTTGTTCTTGTGTCTACAATAAATATACTTCACCCTCATCACCCTTGTGTTCTCATTATTGACTTGGAAGCCACGTGGGGTGGGACCTCCAGCAGAAATTATCTGCAACAATAGGATAATGTAAAGGGGGGTCTGGGGACATTTTCCAAGGATCATCGGAGTGCTAAAGTCCTAAGTTTCCTGGCACCTTAGATCATTTAAGCAAAAGGAGCAGTAATAGAATCAGATCTGCATTATACTGATTGTTGTTGTTAGGTGCCATTGAGTTGGCTCCAACTCTTAATCAACCCCATGTGCAAGAGAACAAAACACTGTCCAGTCCTGTGCCATCCTCACAATCATTGTTATGCTTTAGCCCACTGTTGCAGCCACTGTGTCAATCCATCTCATTGACTGTCTTCCCCTTTTTCACTGACCCTCTGATTTACCAACCATGATAGCATTCTCCAGGGACTGGTCCCTTCTAACATGACCAAAGTACATGACACAAAGTCTAGCCATTCTCATTTATTTATTTTTATTCTGATTTGGGTGAAAGTTTACAGAGCAAATTCACTTTCGAAACAGCAGCTCACACCATTCCCATTTTTAAGGAACATACACCTACACTTCTTCCACAAGAGATTTGTTTGTCCTTCTAGCAGTTCTTGGTATTTTCAGTAGTCTTCACCACACCACAGTTCAAATGCATCAGTTCTTCTTCAGTCTTCCTTATTCATTTTCCAGCTTTCACATGCATATAAGGCTATTGAAAATATTACAGCTTGGGTGAGGTTCACCTTAGTCTTCAAAATGACATCTTTGCTTTTTAATACCTTAAAGAGGTCTTTTGCAATAGATTTGCCCATTGCAGTTTGTCCTTTGATTTCTTAACTGTTGCTTCCATGGACGTTAAACCCTTGACAACTTCAATCTTTTCTCCATTTATCATGATGTTGCTTATTTTACTGGTGGATTCTGTTAAAAGATAAAAGCTAAAGTTTATTGAAAGAATAAAATGATCATAAATGAAAATGCTGTCTTCTTATGCTTCAGGGGAGAAAGGGTTTTGACACAGAAAAGCTATACGCATGTCTCTAATAGTTTATATTCTATGAGTGCATCTCTTTGAGGCTTAACTACAACTTGTTTCTTTAACACCTATGTGAGCAAGCAAAACCACATTTTTCTGTATATCTGCTCTTTTTAGGTCCAAGGTGCAGTGGAAATTTTTAGAGGTAAAATTTTTGCATTTTATGACAGAAAAGTACAAGAGAGATGAAAAGGCAACATTTGCCTCAAGACCTTAGGGATCTTACTCATGTTAAGAGTCTCAGTTTTTAGAATGGTCTTCTTCACATACTAAGAGCATTTATACCATCATTGGGAGCTCTGGTAGCTCTGCCTCCGAAATGCAAGGAGGGGTTGCTATGAGTCGGGTCCGACAAGACAGCACATAACAACATACCATCATTAAGTACTTATTCCCACATGACTTTTTGCTTGTATTTGTTGAAATGTACAGCAAAATAAATAAATAAATAAAACGTTGGGCCATTTATGTAATTTTCCAATTTTTGTCCTTGTTATTAGCATCCCTATATCTGAATCTCTTTTTAAAAATCAGAGATGACTGCCACAGGACACATCCCGAGACTTGGAATGAGAATCAAAAGCTATACAGGCTTTTAGAGTTTTTAAATGATGTTGCCTAATTGCCCTCTGAAAAAGTTTAGCCAATTTAGAATCGTCATCTACAGAGCATTATTTTTTTTTCTTTGCCAGTTTGAGAGGTGAAAATAGTTTCGTTGTTGTTGTTATGTGCCCTTGAGTCCCAACGGGTTTTCGAGCCAGTATCACTATGGAAGTAGATTGCCCAAACTTCCTTCTGAGGAGTGGCTGGTGGGTTTGAACTGCCAGCCTACTGGTTAGCAGTCAAATGCCTTAGGCACTATGCTACCAGAGCTTCGAAAATAGTTTTAATACTATTTATTTTGCATGTCTTTGATTACATTTTAGTATACTTACTAAAGAGTATCGTCCTTTTGTGAGTGTTCATTCACATTCTTTGCCTGTATTTTTCGTTTGAATGACACTTGTTAGGTGGTAAGAGCTCTTTACGTATAGGCACATCTATTTTCTAACCCATAAATAAACCCTTACACGTCTTAGCACGAGAGCGGGTCTGTACATATCTGTAAAAAAATCACAACCAGGAACTTATACAGCCAGAAGTCTGATCAGTCTTTCGCGCAAGGCTCCGCCTTGGCTCTAGGTATGCGTGCCGGGTGTACCTCCCACTCGGCGCTGGCTGGCTGTTACTGTGCGCAGAAGCGGAAGCTGGTCTGCCCCTCCCCCACCCGTTTCCTGCTCTGTTCTCCCGCCTCCGCAACCGCTCGTGGTCGTCTCGCCATGGCACTTTCGCAAGGGCTGCCCCGGGAGCTCGCCGAGGCCGTGGCCGGGGGCCGCGTGTTGGTGGTGGGCGCGGGCGGCATCGGCTGTGAGCTCCTCAAGAACCTCGTGCTCACTGGCTTCTCCCATATTGATCTGGTGAGGGCCTAGCGCGTGCGCCGGCTGAATGGCGGGCTGTAATGCCGGGCTGAGGGGTAGGGGTCCAGAGATCCAGACCAGAGTTGGAGATGTGGGGTGGGCTAAGAGACCCGAGAATCACAGCTGCAGCTTAGAGGGAGCTGATCCGTGAGGGCCGGGCGGTCCTCAGCTACACGCCGAGTCCCGCTCCTGGCGTCCAGGAGGCCGCGCGCGGGCCCTAGTTTTCCCCGCGCCTTGCGGCCCGGCGGTTCCCGGTCTCCGAGGCAAAGCCAGTTTGTGGCGGCTCTGTGGCTTGAAAGCAGCTTCTTGTCTTTTCACTTCGGAGCAGTTCCCTAGCTTTAATACCGAGCAGGAGGTGATTCTTTAGTCCATGGTGGACGTGGAGACTGATTCAAATAACAACCCTAACTCAGTGACCCAGAGCAGAAGAGGGCAGTAGTAGTCGCCAGAATGTACTGAGCACTACTACGTCCGGGCACAGCGCTGCCCTCCCGAACGGTTTACATTGAATTGAGTGCTACATTTGATTTCATTAACGCTTTTGGGTGCAGACGCTATTTTAATCCCATTTTACTTTTGAGAGATGAGAAAAGTGAGATGTAGTATGTTTTAGTAACTTACTCTGGATCTCGAAGCAAGTTAACAGGCTTCCTTTGGGGTTATGCTCCCCGCTCGGTCCAGACGTACTGCGTGGCTGTCATTATCACTCGAGATACGGTAGTATACGCGCTTATTTCACTAAAGATGTTGGTTATCATTTTACTTGTCTCAATTAACCGAACTTTTCTAAAATAATGTATTTGGTTCATTGCTTTTTCCCTGAGAATGTGTTTATATTAAGGTTAAGTCAGTATGTGAAAGTTTGTTTCTTTAATTAAATCTGACCCGAGCTAGTCTTATGTATTGAGATAATCTCCCTTTTGGCAGAAATGAATTTTTTTTTTTTTTAATGAAAATTTTTCTGAAACAAATTTGTTGTTGCAGTTGAGAAAAATACACTGTATAACAGACGAATTTTACAGTTTCTACATGTGTAGTGCACTGACGTTGATTACATTCTCCCAGTTGTGCAACCATTCTTTCACCCTTTTCTGAATTACTTCTCCTCAGGTACCATAAGCTCACTGCCCCTTTAGCTTCCTATCTAGTCTTTCCAATTGCTATTGTAAATTTGATTCCATATCGATAGTTTCTTAAAAGACCATAATGCTCAAGGCAGACATTTTTACTAGTTAAGCAATTGTTCGGTTTTAAGAAGACTTAAGGGGATATTTTTGGGTTTGAGTTTAAAGGTTATCTCAGGGCAGTAGTTTCAGGGGTTGGTCAGCCTCCCTCCATTCCATGGCTCTAAAAAATCTGGAGCCGGTGAGAATTTCTGTTCTACATTTTCCCTCTTTTAATCTGGATTCTTCTACAGAATCTTTGATTAAAATGTTCAGTAATGGTAACCAGGCACCATCCAGTTCTTCTAGTCTTGCTGCAAAAAAGGCAGTTGTTCATGGAGCATCTAACTATACATTATATTTCTTCCTCCTGTTCCTGACTCTCCTTCCTCGGTTGCTCCAGGAGATGAGAGACCAATTGTTGTACCTTGAATGGACACTTAAAAGTTAATAAGACCCTAGATACCATACATGGAACTACGATGTACAAAAGCACTTAAAACTTCATTAGTCCAGTTAACTGGGATGTCCCATAAAACCTTGACTGTAACCCTCCAAACCAAGAAACCACATCCCGTGAGATACTTGGTTGTATGTAATCAGTCCAGCAGCTACTTTTTTTTCCCTTATTGTAAATATGTCTCTCATACAGCTTTTGGCAATTCAAGTTTTTACAGGTGTACAACTTACCAGTATCTCTTAGAATAATCAATGGTATGATTATACAAGTGAGGTTATGTAGCATGTCTTCATGTTCTGTCCATACTGCAGCATGTGTCAAGATACCATTTCTACTACTGGCTGAGTAGTATTCTATTATATGTATGTACCACATTTTATTATATTCATTCATCTGTTGAAGGGCATTGAGATCGTTATCTTGACTTCTGTGAATACAATACCGTAAATAATGGTGTACAAGTCTCTCTTAAGAGTCTCTCCTTTCAAGTCTTTTGATACTATATATTTAGGCGTGAAATTACTGCTAATGTAAATGCAATCAGTTCCCTAATTTCCCTTTCAGATTTCTTATTGCTGGTGTATAGAAATCCAACTGATTTTTGTTTGTTGATCTTATTCTGTGCAACTTTGCTAAATTTCTCTATCAACTCTAGTAGTTTTCTTAGGAACTCTGGGCTTTTCTGTATATAGGATCATGTAGTTTGCAAATAGAAATAATTTTACTTCTTTTCCAATCTGGATACTTTTTATTTATTTTTTTTATTTTATTGCTGTAGCTAGAATGGAAGTGGTGAGTAGGCATCCTTGTCTTGATTTCAAGGAGAAAGCTTTTAGTCTTTCTCTATTAAGTACTATTTAGGCCATTGGCTTTTCATGTATGCCCTTAATCATATTGAGGAACATTGCTTCTATTCCAGTCTTTATGAGGGTTTTCATCAGGAAAGGGTGTTGATTTTTATTAAATACTTTTCTTGCATCCATAATGATACTCATGTGGTTCTTTTAATTTATGTTTTCCCTTTTTCTATTGATGTCCTTGGACTAATTGTTTCCATACATCTTTTAATTTTATTCACTCTTCTTTGTTCCAGAAAGCAAGAGACCAATAGTTGTACCTTAGATGACCATTCACCAACTCTTAAGACTACAGTTGTTAATAACCAAAGCAGGATGTAGAGCATTGTCTTTGTGGACTATGTTATGCCATTTGACCTTGATGTTCTCTACGACTATAGTCCTTAGCCCCTAGGCCCACCGACTCAGTCCTTCAAGGTTTTTGATTATAGCTAAGAAGGTTTCATAACTCTGTCCCGTTTGCTTTCCTATATACATGGATATTTGTACAACACAGACATAGGCAAAAATATTGTGGTGCCAACTTATATATGGTCATGGGTATAGTCCCGTTTGCCTACCCATACCTGTTCATCTTGCCTGCTTAGCTATGTATCCACTTGTAATGTTTGTTATTACTGATAATACAGGATTGTATATGTAATAGTGGGAGCTCTGGTGGCTTAGTGCCTAAGGCATTTGACTGCTAACCAGAAGGCTGGTGAGTCAAACCCACCAGCTGCTCCTCAGCAGGAAGACTGGGCAGTCTATTCCGCAGTGATACCACCTTGGAAACCCAAGGAAGGTCGCTATGAGTTGGAATTGACTTGATGGCAGTGAATTTTGTTTGTTTTTTATATGTAATACTATTTACCTTTGTTGTTCATAACTCTTACACACCTCTTCATGTCTTCTTTAGTGATATTTTGCTGTTCACCCCCTTTTTGTATATTGCCTTTCCCTTCACCCAAATTAAGAAGCATCTCTTATCTACTTAGTGATTTTCCATCCCCGGAGAACACCAAAGAATATTTCTTTCTGTGTGTAGACCTTTCCTTGACTTTTTATAATAGTGGACTTATACAGTATTTGGCTTTTTGTGATTGCCTTATTTTCACTCAGCATAATGTCTTCCAGGTTCATGCACATTATGAGTGTTTCAGGGATTCATTTTTCTTGTAACATTGCATAGTATTCCCTTGTGTATATCTTGATTTGTTTATCCATTTATCCATTGGTATTTCAGGTAAGACTTAAAATGTGACACTTTTAACCCTGTGTAGAAGTCTCTCTTTATAGATTGTAAATGAAATTTTGTATAGATGAAAACTTTTGAATTAAAAAGGGGAGCAAAAATTCAGTGTATTTGTCTGCCACAAACAGACAAACTGCCTTTGAATCAACTGAATGGGACAGAGTAGAACTGCCCCATTGGGTCTCCGAGACTGTAAATTTTGACAGAAACAGCAGAGCAGCTGGTGGATTCAACAGTCACATGCTTTAACCAATGTACCATCAGAATTCCTTTCTGTTGGCCAAGTATCATTTAAAAGAAGGAACAGGGTACAAAATTTAAAGTACTGGATTTCAAAGAGTAATTAATTAAATTGATGGGGAGATTAATTATATAATGAATTTTCAATAAATATACATAAATTTTTATGCCACCTAAGGAATTTACTGAAATACTTGCCAGGATGATTAAACAGAAATAAACTGTCCTTTCTAAACTATTTTTGAGAACTCTATTTCTTAAATTTAATCTTGGCTTATTCTGTATGTGTTAGAAATTATTTTGACCAGGTTAACAATTTTGATATGATTGGTTTTGAAAACGTTTTCTCTGCTAATGTAGTAATACCAGTTCTGGGTCGTAGATATTGAGGATAATCATGTTGCTCAAATGTGTCGGAACATATGTGATTTACCTGGATTTTATACATTGACAGATTGATCTGGATACTATTGATGTCAGCAACCTCAACAGGCAGTTTTTGTTTCAAAAGAAACATGTTGGAAGATCAAAGGCACAGGTAACTTAATATTTCTCAACAGTTTTGTAACCCTTTAATAGATCTGTTTAGATCAGATTAATTCTGACTCTACAGCAGGATGGAGAAAGTGTGTGAAGTTTTTTAGCTGAGAGATTACGCAAAATAAAAAGATACGTAATAAATAAAGGACTCTTGGTCTGGTCTACAGAGGAAATAGATGTATTCTACCTTAATGCTGTGAATAGTGTGGCTTTTTAGGTAATTCCTACATAGAAGATGTGCATTAGATATATGTTGAATGAATAAATTGACATTTGGTTACCAAAGTTTATAGTTTTGCTGAAGCTTGCATTCATATGCCAGTTCCTATGAGAGGGCTCTTCTGTTACTTTATAAATGTGTGTATAGTTTATTCTCAATGAACTTGTATTTTAGTTTTCAGTATATATAAGATACTGTTAAAATAAGTATTTATATAGAAAACAAAAACAAACGCGCTGCCATCATCAAGTGGATTCTGATTCATAGTGATCCTGTGAGATAGAGTAGAACTGCCCCATAGGGTTTCCAAGACTGTAAATCTTTATGGAAACTGACTGCCTTCTCTTGTTCCTGTGGAGCTACTGGTGGGTTTGAACCACTGACCTTTTGGTTAGCAGCCAAACATTTTAACCACTACATTACCAGAGTTCCTCCATACAGAAACTGGAAGTTCTGTATAGCTTGTTCTGTAATTAAGTATAAAGTTTCTGTCAGAAGTAGATTTCAAATACAGATAAAAATACTGTAGCTCTGGTGGCATAGTGCCTAAGGCATTTAACTGCTAACCTGAAGGCTGATGGTTCAGACCCACCACCCACTCCTCAGAAGGAAGATTGGGCAATCTACTTCCATGGAAATATAGCCTCAGAAACCCAAGGAGGGGTCACTGTGAGTCGGGGTTGACTCGATGATGGTGAGTTTGGTGGTTTTTTTTGGTTATTAGTAATTTAGCGTTGTTTGTTTTTCCAGGTTGCCAAAGAAAGTGTACTGCAGTTTTACCCAAAAGCTAATATCATAGCCTATCATGACAGCATCATGAGGTATGCTCTAATTACAATATTGTAAAATCGGGTTTTTTGTGATTTTGGAATTAGATTTTTAAAATACAAGATATTTTTGTTAGCCAAACACTAAGTTCAAAGTCATTCTACTTTTTTTAAATGTTTTAGTTGAATGATTAAAATATGGTAGTTTGTGCCCCCGTAAGTAGCATTCCTTTGATAGTTTATATATATAGACTGAATGGTTTAAGCGTAAGAGGTGAGAATTCTACTAACTTAGTTACTTGGAAATTTATAAAGGCTTTTTTTTTTTTAATTAGGATTTGGGTGAAGATTTACAGAGTAAATTCACTTTTCATACAGCAGTTCACATATACTTTGTCTCATGTCATTGACCAAAATTTACAATGCAGCAGCTCCCCTCCCACTTCCTCCCCATAGTTACCTCCTCCCAGTGTCCATCCCTTCATACTCTTCGAGAGGCCCTTTGTCTGCCAACCCTGTATATGATCTTGGATACACTCTCCATATAAAGGCTTTTTTATTCTCATTTTAAATAAGATATTTTGAACCATGAAATGCTTACATGTGTGATGATTCAGACTTTTCTAAATGTATTTTTCGTTTTGACCAATTTGAACTGTTGGATTTTTCTCCTTAAAAGGCTCCCTTCATGTTTATTAACACTCTATAACTTCTACAGTATAACACTGGGAACTGTGATGGATTAGTAGTTTTGACAGTAGTTAAATACACTCTGATGTTAGTTGAAGATACATAAAGTAAATGCATAATTTTATAGGTGTTGGCAGAGGAACTCTGGGCCTAAATTATTTGTTATTTAGCTCATAAGTAAATGGTATTAAAAATAAGTAGTCCTTATTTGGAGTACTGGGATGAAAGAAAATTATATACTTTTCTCAAGGATTTTCTGTCTCCAACTTATTTTTTATTCTCTGGATGTTTTCTTTATAAGCTTGCATAAAATCCTACAACCCTGTGTTGCTTTCCCAGTGCTGCTAAAAGCAGGGACCCTAGGGGCCTTAACTGAGCCTGATCTTGACCATGTGAGGTGAAGCCAGAGGCTAGTCAGATCCTGGGAATGTATTCTTTGTGTGTTCCCAGGCACTTACTGCCCAGAGAAGGTCTGGTGAGACTAGTGAAGTCATGCCATTCTGCCTGTTTGAGATCTTGCTCTTGGGCCACAGGTAACTGGCCAAAAAAGATACGTAGTCACTTGTAGGAATTTTGAGAAAATGATTTCTTTAAAACCTACTTACTGTGTTCAGAAAAAGTCAAACCTTATTATCTATATTGTAGATACTCCTAACGTCAGTTGTTTTTGTACTATTACCATTTCTTTATTATGCTTCTTAGGACCCTGTACTATACTGTGAAGATCGTGTGTAAGCCAGTTTGGTGATCATTTCTTGTTTTGCTTTGTAGCCCCGACTATAATGTGGAATTTTTTCGACAGTTTATATTGGTTATGAATGCTTTAGATAACAGAGGTGAGATTATTTTAATACTTTTAATTTTGAAGTAGTTCTCCTTCTCCATATCAAGGCCATTTATAAATTTAGTATTAATTAAAATATTTGCTTATGAGTTAGAATTTACAGATTTAAAGAGAAGATCAGGTTTAAAGGTTGCCAATAAATTGTAGTTTTACCTTGAAATGGTTTGTTCCAGGCAGGAATTTAGCTGTCCTAATACTCTGCTATTCTATCAAAAGATATAAATACAGGGTAAGTTAAAAGAGTTGAAGAGCCTGATTACATAGGGTGTGGTGTGTGTGTGTGCATGTGAGTTTGAATTATTTGAGCACTTAAATATAGTGTGACAGAATACTGAGGTTAATATAGAGGCCATGAACATCATCAGTTATTTCAGGTGGATCTGATGCCGTTAATTATAAGACTGGATTCTAGTAGATACACATATTCTACGCTTCCTCAGAAGGAAGATTGGGCAATCTATTTCCATAGTGATACTGCCTCAGAAACTCGAGGGGTCGCTATGAGTCGGATCCGACTCGATGGCAAACAATAACAACAACAAGCTTTTCATAGTATTGGATGGTGCTTCATATACTCTATAATCATGTATTAAAAAACCAGTTTGTGTTTAACAAGTGTGTGTGTCTGGAAGGTGGGGGAAAATATACTTAAATAAAATTTCTTGCCTGTAACTTCTGTGTGTAAAAGTACACATGTCAGGTGAATTAGGTTGGATGTTTAGAAGGATTTATTAGTAAGTAAGTTGTTAATTGTATAATCTGATTTGTATTTCTTTGGAAAAATTTTTGGCTTGGGCAAATTTATTTAAGAATGTAAAAATCATTTTTAAAGGAAAAATCATCAGTAATGATGCTCAAATTAATTGTCTTGGGCTAGAAATGCCAAAAGAAAAGAACATGAAGTAGCATGACAAAAAGTCAGAATGATTCTTGTAGCCTAAATTTTTTTCCCCAGCCTTAACTTGCTTTAATAATTCTAAGTTTGATATTCCACATTCTTGATTCACTTCAGGTTTTACTTGATAATTATATTAGACTAAAACAGCACATTAAGGACTCTGAACAGAAACCCTAGTGGCACAAAGATTAAGCACTTGGCTGCTAGTTGAAAGGTCACTGATGGAATTCACCAGCCACTGTGGGGGAGGAAGATGCGGCATTCTTCTGTAAAGGTTACAACCTTGGAAACTTCCTATGGGGTAGTTCTACTCTGTCCAAGAGGGTCGCTGTGAGTCAGAATCAACTTGATGGCAGTGACTTGAGGATTCTGAAAATATTGAAATAATATTTTAGCCAATGTTAAGATAGAGTAGTTGTTGTTGTTATTGTTATTGTTACTATTATGTGCCATCAAGTCGGCCCCGACTCATAGCGACCCCTCCTTGGGTTTCCGAGGCAGTATCATTAGGAAAGTAGATTGCCCCATCTTTCTTCTGAGGAGTGGCTGGTGGGTTTGAACCTCCAGCCTTCTGGTTAGCAGCCAAGTGCCTTAGGCACTACGCTACCAGAGCTCCCTAAGATAGAGTAAGCATAGCAATAGAAGGTGAAAATGGCACTTCAGGATTTAAAAATTTTGTTTGAGGGATGTGTTTTCTGGAGTTAATTTATTGTACAAATTCCTTGTGCTTGAAATTTTCCCTAGTGAATGTTCCAAGTTAACAGTTGAATTACCTTGAGTATAGCTATAAGAAAATTGCACATAAAGTAAAAGCATAAGAAGTAGTTTAGCCTAATGCCATCCTAATTAAAGATAAATTATTTCTGTTTTTCAAAAACTTGCTAACTGGAATTTATCTTGTAGCTGCCCGCAACCATGTAAATAGGATGTGCTTGGCAGCTGATGTACCTCTTATTGAGAGTGGAACTGCTGGTTATCTTGGACAAGTAACTATTATCAAAAAGGTAAAGAACATATTTCTTTGTTACTTTGCAAATGTTTATTTGGACTTGAGGAAGGAAAGAAGTAAACTTTTTATTGGCATGAAATGAGTAAGTCACTACCCAAAACAAGGATTTTTATGCCCATATAAAACTTGTTTGATGCTGTCAAGTTGGTTACAACTTATTGCAACCCCAACGTGGTTGTTAGGTGTGGTTGAATCGTTTCTGACTCATAGTGACCCTATCCACAGCATAAGGAAACTCTGCCTGGTCCTGCGCCAGCTCCACGATCCTTGCTATACTTGAGCCCATCGCTGCAGCCACTGTATCAGTCTGTCTCATTGTGGGCCTTGCCTGCCTTCTTTGACTGTCCCCTTACCAGGCATGACATCCTTCTCCAGGGAATGGTCCCTTCTGACAACATGACCAAAGTAGGTGAGATGAAATCTGGCCATTCTTGCCTCCAAGGAACATTCTGGCTACACTTCCTCCAGGACAGATTTATTAGATCTTTTAGCAGTCCATGGAACTTTAAGCATTCTTCACCAACACCACAACTCAGAAGCATCAATTCTTCTTTGGTCTTTATTCATTGTCCAGCTCTCACATGCATATCAGGTGATTGAAAATATCATGGCTTGTGTCAGGTACACCTTGTCCTCAAGGAGACATCTTTGCTCCTCAGCACTTGAAAGAGGTCGGTTCTTTGCAGCTGATTTGCCCAGTGCTATACGTCGTCTCTGGTAGCATAGTGCCTAAGGCACTTGACTGCTAAACCCACCAGCCGCTCCTCGGAAGGAAGATGGGGCAATCTACTTCCGTAGTGATACTGCCTCGGAAACCCAAGGAGGGGTCTCTGTGAGTTGGGTCCGACTCGACGGCAAGTAACAACAACAACATACGTCGTCTGACATCCTGACTGCTGCTTCCATGGGCGTTGATTGTAGAACCAAGCAATGTTTTTCTCCATTTATCGTGATGCTGCTTATAGGTCCAGTTGTGAGGATTTTTGTTTTCTTTATATTGAGATGTAATCCATACTGCAGATTGTAGTCTTCAGTCTTCATCAGTAAGTGCTCCAAGTTATCCTCACTTTCAGCAAGCAGAGTTGTGTCATCAGTGCAACGTAGCTTGTTAATGATTCTTCCTCCAATCCTGATGCCACCTTCTTCACATAGTCCAGCTTCTCAGATTATTTGCTCAGCATATAGTTTAAATAAGTATGGTGAAAGGATACAAATCTGATGCACTCCCTTCTTGATTTTAAACCATGCAGTGTCCCCTTGTTCTGTTCAGGTTCCTCATGAGTACACTTAAGTATTCTGGAATTCCCATGCTTGTCAATGTTACCCATAATTTGTTATGATCCACACAATCAAATGCCTTTGCATAATCAATAAAACATGAGTAAACATCTTTCTGGTATTTCTGGTATTCTTTGCATTCATCCAAGATCCATCTGACATCAGCAATGATATCCCTTATTCTGTGTCCTCTTCTGAATCCAGCTTGCATTTCTGGAAGTTCTCTGTCAATATATTGCTGCAACCGTTTTTGAATTATCTTCAGTAAGGTTTTACTTGAATGCGATATTATTGGTACTGTTCGATAATTTCCACGTTCTGTGGGATAACCTTTCTTTGGGATGGGTATAAATATGAATCTCTTACAGTCACTTGGACAGGTAGCTGTCTTCCAAATCTCTTGGCATAACTGAGTGAGTACCTCCAGTGGGGCATCTGTTTGTTGAAACATCTCAATTGGTATTCCATCAACTCCTGGAGCCTTGTTCTTCACCAGTTCCTTCAGTGAAACTTTGACTTCTTCCTTTAATACCATTGGTTCTAGATCATATGCCACTCCTGAAATGGGTGAAGATTGACCAGGTCTTTTTGGTACAATGACTCTGTGTATTACTTCTACCTTCTTTTGATGCTTTCTACCTCGTTCAGTATTTTGCCCACAGAATCTTGCAGTATTGCAACTTGAGGCTTAAATTTTTTCCTTAGTTCTTTCAGCTTGAGAAATGCCAAGCGTGTTCTTCCCTTTTGCTTTTCTAATTCCAGGTCTTTGCACATTTCATTATAGTAATTGGCTTTGTCTGCTTGAGCTGCTCTTTGAAATCTTCTGTTCAGCTCTTTTATTTTGTCATTTTTTTCCGTTTACTTTAGCTACTCTTTGCTCAAGGGCAATTTTTAGTCTCTTCTAACATCCATTTTGATTTTTTCTTCCTCTCTCGTCTTTTGAAGGACCTCTTGCTTTCTTCATTGATGATGTTCTTGATGTCATCCCATGATTCTTCTGGCTTTTGGTCATTGGTGTTCAGTGCATCAAATCTGTACTTTAGATGATCTCTAAATTCAGGAGGGATATATTCCAGGGTCATATTTTGGCTCTCGTGGACTTGTTTTAATTGTCTTCAACTTCAAGTTGAACTTGCATATGAGCAGTTGATGGTCAGTTCCCCAGTCAGCTCCTGGCCTTGTTTTAGCTAAAGATACTGAGCTTTTCCATCGCCTCTTGCCACAGAGGTAGTCAGTCTGATTCCTGTGTGGTGAATGGGAATCCGGTGATGTCCATGTGTATAGCCGCCATTTGTGTTGTTGAAAAAAGAAAGGTATTTGCAATGAATAAGTTGTTGGAGCTGCAAAATTCTTATCATGCGGTCTCCAGCATTAGCCAACTACCAGTAATTCTTTGTTTCCAACTTTGGCATTTCATTCACCAGTGATAATTAACACATCTTGATTGCATGTTCGGTCAATTTCAGAGTGCAGAGGTTGATAAAAATCTTCAGTTTCCTCATCTTTGGCATTGATGGTTGGTGTGTAAATTTGAATAATAGTAGTATTAACAGGTCTTTATTATAGGTGTAGGGATATTATCCTATCACCGACAGCATTGTACTTCAGGACAGAGCGTGATGCATCCTTTGTGATGATGAATGCCATGACATTCCTCTTCAAACTGTCATTCCTGGCATAGTAGATCATACGGTCTGCTGATTCAGAATGGCCAAAGCCAGTCCATTTCAGTTCACTAATGCCTAAGATTTCTATCTTTTGAGTTCCATTTTATTTTGGACAATTTCCAACGTTCCTAGAGTCATACTTTGTACAACCTGTGTTCCTATGATTAATGGATGTTTGCATCTGTTTCTCTTCAAATTGAGTCATGCTACATCAGCAAATGGGGGTCCCAAAAGCTTTACTTTATCCATATCAGTAAGGTAGATTCTACTCTCATGATGCAGCTCTTTGCCGGTCATATTTTGAGTGTGTTCTGACCTAAGGGGCTGGTTTTCCTTTACTGTATCAGACAGTGTTTCTCTGCTATTGATAAGGTTTTCCTTGGCCGATTTTTTAAGAACTGTGTGGCCTATTCCTTCTTCCTTATCTGTCTCAGTCTGTGAGCTGTGTTGAAACCTGTGCACCATATGCTACCCTCCAGGCATTTGAGACACTGGTGGCACAGCCTCAAGCCAACACGCAAGCCACCACAGTATGACAAACTGACAGGCAAGTTTGTGTTCTTTAGCTGTTCGAAACCTCTCCCCACTTCCCTTACCTGGATCCTGCAGCTCTGTCTCCCTGGCTTTTCTCCCCCTTTCTGCCTCTTGGGTATGTGGCCTGTCTCCATCCCCTTACCTGGATCCCATAGCTCTGTCTCAGCCCCGGCTCCTTCCCTGCCTCTGGTGTTTGCCTGCCTGTCTGCCTGCACTTGCCTGGGTTTTCGCATCTCTGTCTGGGCCCCGGCTCCTCCCCCGCCTCCCTCATCTGGGTGTGGCGCCTGTCTGCTTGCCCTTAACTGGGTTTCCACAGCTCTATCACAGCCCCAAGGTAAAACAGGACAAAATAACTGCCTGCTCCTGTACCATACTTAAAATTGTTGTACATTTGAGCCCATTGTTGCAGCCACTGCGTCATTCTGTCTCATTGAGGTTCTTCCTCTTTTTCTGATTCTCTACCAAGCATGATGTCCTTCCTTAAAAAACGTCTAAAGTATGTGAGACAAAGTCTTACCATCCTCATTTCTAAGGAACATTGCTAGCTGGACTTCTTCTAAGATAGATTTGTTTTTTCTGACCCTCCATGGTATATTCAGTATTCATCAGCACCATAATTCAAACACATCAGTTCTTCTTCAGTCTTCTTATTCATTGTTCCGCTCTCACATGCATATGAGGCAGTTGAAAATACCATAGCTTGGATCAGACACACCTTAGTATTCAAAGTGGTATTTTTGCTATTTAAAACTTTAAAAAGACATTTTACAACAGATTTTCCCAATACAATACGTTTGATTTCTTTACTGCTGCTACCATGGGCATTGATTGTGGATCCAAGTAAAATGAAATCCTTGACAATTTTAGTCTTTTCTCCATTTATTATGATATTTACTGTCCACTTGGGAGGATTTTTGTTTTCTTTTATGTTGAGATGTAATCTATACTGAAGGCTGTAGTCTTGGATTATCATCAGTAAGTGTTTCAAGTTCTCTTCACTGTGAGCAAGTAAGGTTGTGTTACCTGCATATCACAGGTTGCTAATGAGTCTTCCTCCAATCCCTAATGCTGCATTCTAATTCATGTAGTCTAGCTTCTCATGTTATTTGCTCAGCACACACAGTGAATAAGTGTGGTGAAAGGATACAACCCTGATCCTTTCCTGATTTTAAACCACATAATATCCACTTGTTCTGTTCAGCCCACTGCCTCTTGGTGTATGTATAGGTTCTGCATGAGTTCAACATTATCCGTAATTCACAGTGTTACCCTTAATTCATTTTATTATTTAGGATTCTTTAAAGGTACCCCCAAAAATTATACAGGCAAAGAGACCTTTTAGTTCTGTGCCATGTCAGTTCACTTGACTCTTACTAAAAATCTCAGACTGGTAAGCGTAATAAACTTACCTTTTAAAATTCTTTGTAGCCATGAGATAGACTGTATGTCAAGCTATAATTCAAATATGGTAAAGCAGGCTGTCTAAAAAGCTTTTTCTGTCTAAAGAAGTCTGCATTCAGAGATCTGAAGAAAACCTTGAAAACTTTTGGTATATATGTGAAAATTTTCAAACATTTAGCTAAAACTAAATGATATATGGACACCTGTGTATTTATAACTCAGTTTTATAAAACCTCAACGTTGTAACTCATTTGCTGTTTAGATCTTCTTTCTTTTAGTCTAAAATTAAACATAGATAAATTTTTAAAATTGCTTTTGGTAGTTTTTGAAACTGAAAAAACTGTACTTAAAATGTACTATTTATGTAGCCTTTGTGTGTGTGTGTGGCAGTTTTTCCATGTTGAAAATTGTGGTTCCATTTGTTTTAACTATTAAAACTTATTTAGTATCATTCTACAAAGACTGCTGTACACTGGCAGTGTTTGTTAAATTTAATTAAGTCAGTGGAGGCCTTTCATGATCTTCTGACAGGCCAAGGCAGTATTTCTTGTTTTTTTTTTTTTTTTTTTCCCCAAATGGGAGAGATGGTTGCATGCCATATAGCTATTCCAAGAAAGTATAGTCTGGAAGGCTGGAGGAGCTGATAAATAATATAATGGAGCAAACTTTGTGTCTGTGTGATTTATATTAAAACAGAACATTTTATTTTATATTTACACTAAAACAAAGTATCTTAAAGAGTTAGAAAGGCATTGCTGCTTTTTACACCTCATTATTACTACTATCCTAAAATACCAGTTGAAAATTGTTGTTGTTATGTGCCGTCGAGTCGTCCCCGACTCATAGCAACCCCTCCTTGGGTTTCCGAGGCAGTATCACTATGGAAGTAGGATTGCCCAACTTTCCTTCCGAGGAGTGGCTGGTGGGTTTGAACCGCCAGCCTTCTGGTTAGCAGTCAAGTGCTTTAGCCACTATGCTACCAGAGCTCTTAGTTGAAAATTAGGGAGATAAAAAGAAAAGATTCCTTTGATGGTTATAAAAATTGTCTCAGTTGCCATAAACTTCTAGGGCATAGATTATTTATAGTGCGACTTTGAACTTGATCATTATGTCACACACACACACACAGAGCATTTGGTTTGGTAATACCTAGGTCTTTTCTGTGTATCTAGATATCTGAGGAATTAGAAGATTATGAGTATATAGCTATGAATATTTAAATAACTGTTTTTCACAACTTTGAGAGAGTATTGATGGAAAGCTAGTAGTTTTTCTTTCTCTTTTAATGCAATCAAGATAAACTTCTCAAATTTGATATTCAGGCATAATGATTTTTATTTGACTTGGTATAATTAATTTTCATTGGGCCAGGAGTCATAGGAATCCTGGCTTAGCCTTAGCTGTATGACTGTGGTTGACTCAGTTAACTTTTGTGATAGCATTTTTTTACCTGTAAAACAGGGATTTGAGGAGTTGCTGATATTTTCAGATTTTCTTGGCAGTATAAAATCCAACTGGAACACAGATAAATAAATGAAATGTTCATGATTATATTACTCCATAATGTCAAGAAACCATCATTATGAAATATTTTTCTCATTTCCTGAATTGGCAGGGTGTAACCGAGTGTTATGAATGTCATCCTAAACCAACCCAGAGAACTTTTCCTGGCTGTACAATTCGTAACACACCTTCAGAACCTATTCATTGCATCGTTTGGGCAAAGTATTTGTTCAAGTAAGAGTGTATATATTTCTTGAGTATACTTTTAAATACTGATGGAAAATGAGGTCATTTTTATTTATTTTATTGTATTATATATTTGTATATTTTATATGGAATATTTCTTTTAAATACGGTTAAGCCACTTTGGTAGTTTTCTTAAAGTATTTCTTGAGTTTATTAAATCAGATACTCGTTGTGTGCCTATTCCATGCCATGGACTACTGAATCATACCAAATAACACACAAAACCTAAAATAACACTAACAAATAGTAAAAGTAGGAATGATAGAATAAATACACAGCCTGTATAACATAGAAATAATGTAGGTTCTGTGTAGTTTTACTCTTGTTACTTGGAGTGCAAGGGAAAACCCTCTTCCTATTTCTTTCAGTTAGGTTAAACAGATACTTGTTGTTGTTGTTGTTATGTGCCATCGAGTCGCACCCGACTCATAGCGACCCCTCCTTGGGTTTCCGAGGCAGTATCACTACAGAAGTAGATTGCCCCATCTTCCTTCCGAGCAGTGGCTGGTGGGTTTGAACTTCCAGCCTCCTGGTTAGCCATCAAGTGCCTTAGCCACTATGCTACCAGAGCTCCTAAAACTAGGTATTTCATAAAATGGGAATAGCATAAAGCAGACTTTCAAAAAGTAGGTATGCATATGTACATTTGGAAATGTAAAAACAAATAGCTAATTTGTTAAAAGAGGGAAACATAATGGAAATTAAAAATATTTTGGAATGATACTGAAAATATTACATGTGAAACTTGCAGAAAGAAAATTGACACTTTAATACATAGATTAAAAAAAGAACAATGAGCTAAGGATCAAAATTAAGTTAGAGAAAGAACTACGGAATAAATAAAAATGAGAAGTAAGGTTGAAATTGAGATAAGAATAAAGATGTAGCTGATAACTTTGATTACGAAATGAAAGAGAAGGAATAAATAAGAACCAGAAGAGGAAATAGTCTGAGATACAGCACATACAAGAATGGTAATAAGAAAAGGAAAGTGGCATATATGTTGGCAAGGATGTGGGGAGATTGGAACTCTTACCCATTGTTGCCACCAGCAGTGGGACTATAAAATGGTGCAACCACTATGGAAAACGGCATGGCACTTTCTAAAAAAAATAGAAATAGACTTACCCATGACCCAACAATCCCACTCCTAGGTATATACCCTGTTGTTGTTGTTGTTGTTGTTGTTTGCCGTCGAGTCGCCCCCGACTCATAGCGACCCCTCCTTGGGTTTCCGAGGCAGTATCACTACGGAAGTAGGATTGCCCAACCTTCCTTCCGAGGAGTGGCTGG
>NW_006922414.1:681059-694791 GCF_000298275.1 Orycteropus afer afer
TCACTACGGAAGTAGGATTGCCCAACCTTCCTTCCGAGGAGTGGCTGGTGGGTTTGAACCGTCAGCCTTCTGGTTAGCAGGCAAGTGACTTAGCCGCTATGCTACCAGAGTCAAGCACATAGGGACAAATATTTTATGGTCCCACTTTCATAAGAGGACAAATCTATAAGGACAGCAGTATTCATTGGTGGCTAGTAGGGAGAGAGATGAGGATATGGGGACGCACACTTTAGATCATAGATAATTTCGGTGATGGGGAAGGGAAAGTCGCATTGAATGTGGATGTAGTGAGCATAGTATGACCAAAATTAATGATGTCTCTGAGAAACACTCAAATTAAGAGGATACCTGTACTAAAGAATTTGATATAATATGGCAATAACACTAACAAAGACCAAAAAACGAGTGTATAGTCACAAATGGATGCGTATTGGCATGTAGGTATAGGGGTAGGTACTACTGAGTGGATTCTGATTCTTAGTGACCCTATAGGACAGAGTAGAACCGCCTCATAGCATTTCCAAGACTGTAAATGTTTATGGAAGCAGACTGTTTCATGTTTTTCCCACAGAGTGGCTCGTAGGGTTCAAACCTCTGACCTTTTGGTTAGCAGCTGAATGTTTTACCATTCCACCACCAGACCTTCCTTCTGGATAGGTACAGGTGGATACATATGTGTGTGTGCAAGGAAATGTCTTCATTGAAGATGCAACTAATACAGATACTCACCAGACATAACCAAACGCTGTCTGAATTTTGTTTTTGTGGGTTTGAAAGCTTAAGACTATAGACTCATGGGACAACTCAGTCAGTTGGCATATAGTTCACAAAGGTCATGTTTTGGATTCTAGTGACAAGAAAAGTGTCTGGGGTCTTAAAAGCTTGTGAGTGGCCATCTAAGATAAGGCTGTTGGTCTGTACTCATTATGAGCAGGAGTAACGTAACCAAAATCTCAGAGAAGAAAGTAGTCTACAAGGCTGATATCCTGCACAAGCCACAGCCTCATCCACCCTAAGACTAAAACTAGATGGCACCCTTATACCACCTCTGACTAGAGTCACAATAGGTGGTTCTAGATAGAATGGGAGAAAAATGTAGAATAAAACTCAAATTCTTAAAAAAATAAAAAACTGGACCAGTTGAGACCAGAGGACTTCCTGAGACACTTTAAACTTTGAACTAAACTTATCCCCTGATAACATCTTTTCATGAAGTAGCAGAGTAGCACACAAAATAAAGGCTGTTACCCATAAATATGATGCTCTACTAGAAAACCATCTATATGAGAACAAAAGCAAAGGTGAAAAGATGAGGGGCCTGGGAAACTAGAGTATTGAAAATTGAACAACCAGAAAATAAAATACAGACACATTATGAAAATACAGACACATTATGAAAAATGTAACTAATGACATTGACCAGTTGATGTGGAAATTGTCAAATGAGGACCTAACTTGCTGTGTGAACTTCCACCAAAACACATGACAAGAGTATTTTTTAAAAAGAAGATATACCTAGATCAAACCTAAATGGGATCCGACTCATAGCGACCCCTCCTTGGGTTTCTGAGGCAGTATCACTGTGGAAGTAGGTTGCCCAGTCTTCCTTCTGAGGAGTGGATGGTGGGTTTAAACTGCCAGCCTTCTGGTTAGCAGTCAAATGCCTTAGGCACTATGCCACCAGAGCTCCCATACTTAAATAGTGCATCTAATTTAAATAATGGGGGAGGTATCATGAGATGTCCATGCTAATACATATAAGAGTTTAATCAACTGGATAAATTCAATTTGAAAACAAGAAACAACTTACAGAAGTGACGAAAGACGAAATGGAAAGGCTGAACAATACCATTACTTAGAGAAATTTAATCAGTAATTATAATTCTTGTAAATACAGTGCACCAAGCCTATGTGGCTTTGTAGGTGATTTCTACTTAACTTGCAAGGACTAGATCATTCTAATCTGTAAACTCCTAGAGACATAATAAAAGAGCAAATACTCCTTAGTTTGTATTATGAAGCTAGCATGTCTGATACCAAAGGGCATTGGGGCATGGAAAGGAAAATTATAAGTCAGTCTTTATAAATATGAATGGAAAAGTATTGTACAAAATAGTAGCATATAAATTTCGAATCATTTAAACAAAAAATGTACCATGACCACGTTGTATTTATTCCAGCAATGTAAGGATGGTTTAACAATAGAAAATCTGTAAATGTCATTCACTTCTTAAAGAAATTAGAGAAACTGATTAATTATGATTAATCTGTAAAGATACAGAAAAAAAATTGGTAAAATTGAGCAAATACCCTTTCTTGGCAAAAATTTTTAGTAAAGTGGGAGGAAAAGAGAAGATCTTCAATGTATGAACTAAATCCATACTTTATTCTGATCCCCTTAATTTTTACCTTATGTTCATTTTCTGTTCTAGGATCCCATCAGAGCACATTACATTTCATCAGCATGATTCTTTAGACTCCTTTTGGCTATAACAGTTTTTAACTTTCCTTGTTTTTTATCATGTTGGCACTTTTGAAGAGTGCTGGTCAGGTATTTTATAGGATGGTACATTATTGGAATTTATCTGATTTTTTTTGTGAGAAAAAACTAGGGTTATAGGTTTTTGGGAAGAAAACCACAGAAATGGCATTTTATCACATCATTTCAAGGTACATGCTATTAATGTGATTTTTGACTGTTCTCGTGGGCCTTGATTTTCTGGCTGATATCGATAGTGTTTGTTAAGTTTTCCTATCTTAAAGTTTATCTTTTCTTCCCCCTTTCCATATTGTGTATGTGGGGAGGAAATCACCATGTACATCCCACACCTAAGGAGTGGGGAATATCTATATGAATTATTTGGAAATCTGCGTGGGAGCTTTGTGTCTTTTCCCCCATTCATTAAATTTATTCAGCCATTTATTTATCTCAGTATGGACTCATGGATATTTATTTTATATTTTGGGTTATAATTCAGTACTTTATTTTGATACTGAAATAGTTTCAGCTTTTACCACTGGGAATTTGTTCTTTGAGTTGGTTCCTCTGCCCCTTTGACATATCCCCATCAGTGTGTTGTGTTTTTGTTTATTTGAGCACTTCCTTCCATTCTGGTACTGCAAGATGCTACAGACTCATCTTTTATATTTTCTTCCCAGTCCTTGAATTGGCTGTTTGTCCAAAGAACTCTGGTTCCTTTTATTATAGAATGAATCCATTCTTATTCCAGCAGTGAGAAATCTGGCTTTCACTATCTGCCATTCATTTACTTAACACAAGCATTATTTTCAATGATAAAAATTTAAACCATCCCCTTTGAAATTAGGATAAGACAAGGATACCCATTATTGTTACTTTAGTTTGGTTTTATAATCAAGTTCCTAGCCAGCACTGTAAGAGAAGAAAATAACAGACATAAGAATTGGGAAAGGAAGAAACAAAGCTTTTATTGTTTCCTTACATTATCATTACCTACCTAAAAAAAGCCACAGAATCTACAGATAAATTATTAGAAATAATGACAGCTTTGCAATATGGCCCACTACTCACCAGACCAATTGCTGTTGAATTCACCCTGATTCGTGGCAACCACATATGTGTCAGAACTGTGCTTCACAGGGTTTTCAGTGACTAGGTTTTTGGAAGATCATCAGATCTTTTCCAAGATGCCTCTGAGTGGTTTACCCTCCATCCTTTCAATTAGCAACTGAGTACATTAACTGAACTACCCCATGGGCACTAGCCCACTAACAGAGCATTATTAAAAAATAAACCACTATCATTTCTGTACATACCATCAGGCAGTTAAAAAGTAATTTTAAAATAGATAACTATATTTAAAAATAAATAACTATAAAAGGATATAAGAGGCAGGCTTAATATAAAAGCTTCAAAAATCATGTAGTATCTCAGAACAAATCTTAAGTAAGACCCAATATAGAAAATTAATAAAACTATTGTTGTTGTTGTTGTTATGTGCTATTGAGTCAGACCCAATTCATAGCGACCCCTCCTTGGGTTTCCAAAGGGGTATCACTACGGTAGTAGATTGCCCAACCTTCCTTCCGAGGAGTGGCTGATGGGTTTGAACTGCCGGCCTTCTGGTTAGCAGTCAAGTGCCTTAGGCATTATGCTACC
Organism: Orycteropus afer afer; assembly: GCF_000298275.1. NCBI lineage: Eukaryota > Metazoa > Chordata > Mammalia > Tubulidentata > Orycteropodidae > Orycteropus > Orycteropus afer. The sequence goes on from NW_006922414.1 coordinate 685,198, forward strand.
AGAGCCCCTTAATAAAACGTTAAGAACATAAAAAGAAATAACAAATAAAAGGAAGGTTCATGGATGGGAAGTCCTTTATTGTCAGTATGTCATTTTTCTCTAAATTGGCTTATAGATTCAATACACTTCTGATTAAAATACATCAGGGGACTTTATTGGAAATTGACCACTTCATTCTAAAATTTACATGCAAGAATAAGGCCTAAGAGGAGCCAGAGCACTGTTGGAGAAATACAACGTGGGATGACTTGAACAAAGAGCTGTCAAGATTTAATATACACTAAAAATAACTTAGAGTGTTGGTGTACAGCTAGAAAAATAGACCATTGAGAGAGAAAGTACATCTCAGATCAGAAGCAAAGCCTTGTGTATAAGGAAAATTGATAAATAATTAGATTGCATTTTAGATCACAGAGAAGATTAAGTGAAAGGAGGACTATTGGTTATTCATATGGACAGAAATTATTCCTTACTTCAAAGAAATAAGAAATTAAGTTCTCATGGATTACATATTTAGATGTGAAAGACGAAGCCTAGAAACTATAACGTGGCAGAACATCAAGGGTAGGGAGTGATTTCTTAAGAAAAGATGCCAACCATAAAGATAGGATTGATAGATTAAAATTCATTAATAATGTCTATCTTCATCTAAAGATATTACATGATAAGTAATCCACTTTATGGGAGAAAATATTTGCAATGTATAGTCAACTGAAGAGTGTGATCCAGAATATATTCCAGTAATCAAGGAGAAAAAGTTAACCTTATAAAAATAATATGAACAGACATGTCACTTAAAGGGAAGCCCAGATAGACAGTAAGCAAAGGAACATAAGTTTAACCTTAGGACTTACTTTCAAATTGGAAAATCAAACCATAATGAGATACTATTTTATACTCAGGGAGCTCTGGCAGCATAGTGCCTAAGGTACTTGACTGCTAACCAGTAGGCTGGCGCTTCAAATCCACCAGCCACTCCTCGGAAGGTTGGGCAATCTATTTGCATAGTGATACTGCCTCGGAAACCCAAGGAGGGGTCACTATGAGTCGGGTCCGACTCGACGGCACATACATTTTATACTCACTAGTTTGGCAAAATATTAAGTCTAGAGAAGAAAAGAATTAATAGGAACTTTTAAATGCTGTGTGAATATAAATTGGTACAACCACTTTGGGAAACAACTGGGTACTTTCTTACAAGCTTAGGAACTTCTGAAATTACGGGATTTTTTGTTTGTTTAACTGTCCAAAGGATTCTCTTATCACCTTCTTAGCTACTTTCTAGATACCTAGATTACCAAAAGAGGATAATGGGTAGCTTTTTGGAAGCAGATTAATACGTTTTTATTGTTTCTTAAGACTGTTCAGTAGTAAAATACATAGTACACACACAGAAAAAGCCTCGTTCACTGCTGAGTTTTCTGAACCTACAGCAGTGCCTGGGGCATAGTTGGCACTTGATAATAATGTTTGTTGGGTAGCCAAGTGCAGTTGTATTTTATAAATGTTATTATAGAGTTTGAATGTTGTTTAGGTTGTAATATAAAGGCATTTCACCTATTTATTGATAAAAGATGTTAACATTAGAGTTTGTAGAACCTAGATGATGAGTGGCATACAAAACCAGAAAACCAAACTCATTGCCATTAAGTGAGATCCAACTCATAGTGAACCCCTCCTTGGGTTTCTGAGGCAATATCACTGCAGAAGTAGATTGCCCAGTCTTCCTTCTGAGGGAGTAGCTGGTGGGTTTGAACCATCAGCCTTCTGGTTAGCAGTCAGATGCCTTAGGCACTACACCACCAGAGCTCCCGATGAGTGGCGTAGGTCTGCTAAAATTTAGCTTTGCTTATATTATAATTGAAATTAGGATGCAAGCTACCCGAAATATTGCTATAATTCTTTTGAGTTTACAAAGTGTGATTTATCATTTTTTGTCTTCATTCCTGCTAAACCGTTGGTATATTATTTTAAATTAGGTGTTAGTGAGGAAAGTAGGAAAAATAACCACACTTGTTAAGAACATTTTGTTTTACATAATACTTACTCCTATTAAATTATAGCCAGTTGTTTGGGGAAGAAGATGCTGATCAAGAAGTGTCTCCTGACAGAGCTGACCCTGAAGCCACCTGTGAGTAAAATATTTGGGATGTGTTATTTTGTTATTAGTGACTGCTGTCTTTCTTTACTAGTTTAACTTTGATAGCTTAAGAGAGAAAAAGAGTTGCCACTACATGCTAGATCAGAGTCCCAGGGTGGTCCAGTTAATTAATGAGCTCAATTGCTAACCAAAAGGTTGGAGGTTTGAGTCCACCCAGCAGCATCTTGGAAGAAAGACCTGGCAATCTGCTTCCAAAAAACTAGCCATTAAAAATTCCGTGGAGCACAGTTCACTCTGTGATACATGAGGTCACCATGAGTCATAATCAGCTTGCTGTTAATCTGTTTTATGAGCTAGATAATGTTACAAGCTTAATGTGTCATTTTATTTTTAAGACAGTATTTTTAAAAATGGGCCATATTACTGGTGAAGATATCAGGGTGAATGTATGTTAAAGGAATGAGAGCCAAGACGTATAAATATGCACACCCATGTTCATCACAGCACTATTCACAGTAGCAAAGAGGTGGAAACAGTCTAAGTGCTCATAAATGGAAGAATGGATAGCTAAACTATGGTAGTAGATACACACAGTGAAATACTGTGCAACACTAAAGAATAATGTAGAACACGAAACACCTCATAACATGGATGAACTTGGAGGACATTGTGTTGAGTAAGATAAATCAATCAGAGAAGGATAAATATTAGTCCAGTATTGTCAAAAGTCAAGGAAAGTTTACATATGGAAGGAAACTTACTTTGTTGGTTACCAGGGAATGAAGGGAAAATTGCAAAGGGGATAAATGAAAGAAACCAAGATACAGAAATACTCATTTCCATAAGTTCATTGTTCTAGTCTGGGGGTGGTTCCAGAATTCAGTACCAGTCAGTGCTTTGAACATGTATGTGACCTTCAGAAAGTGAAGTGGAAAAAAGAATTCTGATGAGCGTGTTATTTTCCTTTCTCCTGGAGCTTAGAATGTGTCTCATGCAGGTGACTTCCATGAGTAACCCCACCCCCATACCCTAGTTTCCAAAAAAAAATTTGAGTGGGAGCTCAGTTTTTCATTTAATGCGGTTAAAAGTAAAATGATGTTTGTTTTGTAGGGGAGCCAATGGAAGCTGAAGCCAGAGCCAGAGCATCTAATGAAGATGGTGACATTAAACGTATTTCCACTAAAGAATGGGCTAAATCAACTGGATATGACCCAATTAAACTTTTTACCAAGGTTAGCTTTATTTTCTTTATAATGTAGATGGTATTACATGATTCTGTTTATTTTTAAATACTACATAAAATTGAGTTTACTTATTCTATGTATGTATACTCTATGTATATGCCTAATATTGTCATAATACATTTATTGATTTTGAAATTTTAGCACCTATACTAAACTAAAATAATAGAGACTTGTTTAGATAACCTCTCTTTTTGGTTGTCCTTTCCTCCTTCACTTACACTGAACTTAGTTTTCCTCATAACTGATTTCTGCTTGTCTTTACATACCCCTTTCTTCTTCTGATCTTTTCTGTTGGCAGTTTCATTGACTTATTCTAAATCTTGCTTCCCTAAGCTTGTTATTGTCCTCTTAATGGAATCCCTCTTTATCAGTATCTATTACTTGCCTGCTGAATATTTTTAGAATTAGCTATAAATTGCCTTAATTGGTTCCACCTAATTACTGCTCATCTAGATTCTCAGGTATGTATATGTCTTTTTATTTGTTCTACCTTGACTTTCATAAGTTCATCACAGTGTTAGGTGCAGTCAAGTCATCACCGTCTCATACTAGCTCTATGTACAAGAGAAGAAAACACTGCCCCGTCCTGCAGCATCCTCACAATCCTTGTTATTCTTGAGCCTATCATTACAGCCACTGTGTCATTCCATCTCATTGAGGGTCTTCCCATTTTTCGATGACCTTCTACTTTATCAAGCATGATATCCTTTTCGAGGTACTGGTTCCTTCTGACATGACCAGAGTAGGTGAGACGAAGTCTGGCCATTCTCGCTTCCAAGAAGCATTCCACTCCTTTGTTCCAGGACAGATAATGTTTGTTCTTCTGGCAGTCCATGGTATTTTCAGTATTGTTGCCAACACCACAAATTCAAACACATCAGCTCTTTCTATGGTCTTCCTTACTCATCGTCAAGCTTTCACATGCATACTAGGCTATTGGATCGACCATGGCTTGTATCAGGTGCACGTTAGTGTTCAGAGTAACATTTTTGTTCCTTAATACTTTAAAGAGGTATTTTGCAGCAGATTTGCCCAATGCAATACAACATCTGATTTCTTGATTGCTGTTTCCGTGGGTGTTGATTGTGGATCCAAGTAAAATGTAATCCCTGACAAGTTCAATCTTTTCTCCATTTATTGTGATGTTGCTTATTGGTCCACTTCTCAGGAATTTTGTTTTCTTTATGCTGAGGTATTAATCCATGTTGAAGATTCTAGTCTTTGCTCTTCATCAGGAAGTCCTTCAAGTCTTCTTCACTTTTAGCAAGCAAGGTTTTGTCATTTGCATATTACAGGTTGTTAATGAGGGTTCCTCTAATCCTGATGCTGCGTTCTTCTTCATACAGTCCTGTTTCTTGGATTATTTGCTCAGCATACAGATTGAATAAGTACAGTGAAAAGATACAGCCCTGACGCACGCCCTTCCTGATTTTAAACCATTCAGTATCCTTTTGTCTGCCCATCTATTTCCCCATAGATTAATGTTAATTATCACTGATAATGCAGTGTTGCATATGTGAAGGTGTTTATCTTTGTTGTCTATCGCTCTTGTGCACCTCTCTGTGTTTTCGTTTTCCTTAGTGTTAGCGCGTTGCACACTTGTTTTTGGTATATTGCCTTTCCCTTCACCCAAATCAGTACTTGTCTCTACCTGTCTAGCAGTGTTCCCTCCTCTCCTCTCCCATCCCTGGTAACCAGCAAAGAAAGTTTCCTTCCAAATATTAACCTTTTTTTTTTTTACTTACTACAATAGTGAACTAATACAATATTTGTCCTTCTGTAACTTGACAACTTCCAGTTTTCCTGGATTCATACATCATACATTCCACGTTCCAATTATTAATGGATGTTTGCAGTTGTTTCTTCTTATTAAGTGATGCCCCATCAGCAAATGGAGGTCCTAAAAGCTTCATGTCATTATGGTTGACACTACTTTGAGGAGCCAGCTCTTTCCCAATTGTGTTTTGGGTGCCTTCAGACCAGAGGGGCTCATCCTCTGGTACTATATCAGATAGTGTTAACACTGTCATTCATGAAGTTTTCAGTGGCCAGTTTTTTTAGAAGTGGATCATCTCACCCTTCTGCCCAGTCTGTCTTAATTCTAGAAGCTTCACTGAAATCTGTCTACCATGACTGAACCTGATGGTGTCTGAAATACTGGTGACATAACCTTCCAGCTTCATAAACCAAAAAACCAAACTCAATGCCAGAGTCAAATCCAACCCCCATTGGGTTTCTGAAGCTGTAATTCTTTACGAAAGTTGCCCACTCTTCCTTCCACATAGCAGCTGGTGAGTTTGAACTGCTGGCAACACACAATCCACATTATGACAAATTGACAGATGAGTGGTATCACAGTAGGGTACTTGAAACTTGTATCACTTCTCCTTAAATTGCCTAATCTGTTCTCCCACTCTAATGCTAAGCAAATGACCTTAAAGATACAGTAAGAAGTTTCACCCTATTGAATTTAACCTGCCAACAATGTTTTCTCTTAACTGCAAAATCTTTCCTCTGTTTTCATTTCTTTTGTAGGGGAGAAATCTCTTTTAATGAAGGCCAACTCTTTAACATGATATGTTTGTGTGTGTGTTTGTGTTTTATGCCCTCTTGTACCTTACTTTCCCAACTGTATTTTCTTTCTGGCCTGTATCTTAGAGCTCTACATTCTTGGCTCCTTCTGTCTGCTTCTAGATATACACTCTTCTAAACAAATGGCCTACTGCCCCTTTCAGCTTACACTTCTTTCTTTTCTCAGTGGTAACATATGGGACAGGATGACTCTTTTAAACCTATTTTATTTTATTTTCTTATTACAGTCTTCTCTTGGAAAATATTTTCTATTCTGATTACACTTGAAAATGCACTAAATTCTGTTACGGACCATGTGGTATTTTCCAAACTGGTCTTCTCAGTACCTGTTTCCGTTCCAACCTGAGCAGCATTTGAAGGTTAGAATAATCTGAAGCACAACTCTATTCTGTTGCTTAATAGGTCATTTTTAGCACTGCTATATGCCAGGAGGAGCTCTGGTGGCCTAGTGCCTAAGGCATTTGACTGATAACCGGAAGACTGGCGGTTCAAACCCACCAGCCACTCCTCAGAAGGAAGGTTGGGCGATCTACTGCCATAGTGCTATGGTCTCAGAAACCCAAGGAGGGGTCGCTATGAGTCGGATCCAACTCCACAGCAGAGGTTGCGTTTTTGTTTGCGTTGTGTGCCAGGTACTGCTTTAAGTACTGGGAGCACAGTGGTGAACAAGACAGAAGGCAGGGTCCCCAATCTATAGACTGAATGGGTAATCTAGTGGAGAAGTCAACATTGAACAAATAATTTAGGTTCAAAGTATGTAACTTAAGTTTTGATGCAGTGGAACTCTTTTAGTAAGTAGACCTAACCTAATTTAAAGGTTCAAAAGAGACTTTTTAGAGGAGGTGGCCTTTAAACCCAATTCTTAAAACACTAAGTATGGGAATAGGAGTAGGAGTGTCTCACAATGCAGAACTAGAATAATTTCCCAAAAAGAGGAGAACAGAAAGAGATGACTGGAGAGAGAAGCTAAGGCCAGATAAGACAGGATTTTATAGTTCATGGGATATCAGGACAATGGAAATCCACTGAAAGGTAGTCTGTAGAGGTTGTGCACGGTACACCACTCTAGGGAGTGGCATCCATAGCATAGACAGTATGGAACTTTGCTCCCTGGGGTTGTGTACTGCCAGAATAATCTGAACTAAAACCTATTGCTAGTGGAGCATTAAGGGACAGTAGATTCAACAGGACTTTGTATGCTTAAGGTGAGGAATCAAGAATGATACCTATTTTCTTGCCGGACATCTGGAATAGGTGAGGTAGGAAGCAAATGCCTGTGTAAGGGATCGGGGTAGGAGAAGTTGATACATTTAGTTTTGGACATAATTGAGATTCTTGGGGAACATTAGAGAGAAGGTGATAAGTGGCTCTGTAAGTCTCTAGAGATGTAATTGCAGTTCATAGGTTTATTAACCAAATCAAATCAGTTGCCATCATTAATAGTAATGAGTGAGATTTAGGGAGGAAGTATAGGGAGTATAGAGTGAGAAGATGGTTTAGGATAAAACCCTGAGGTTTAACTGTTTTAGATGTAGGAGTCTTTGTAAAATTTCCTTTTGAAAAGTTTTTAAGTATTTCTTTTTTTTTTTTTGAAATTCTGGGTGGCATGTATCATGTAGCATTGATAGTTGGCTTTCTGCCCAGTGATCAAGGCCCTCTGTAAAATGTCTTCAGCTCTATTTGTTACCTTACTCCCCACATCATAATGATGTTTGCCCATTTCTTATGTTGCATCCTCCATTTTTATTCCTCATACAGATGGAATTTTGTTGTTCATTGAATTCTCATAGCATTCAGGGAATTACGTGCTTTTTACACTGAATTGTTTTTGTTTATAAATTTGGCTTGTTTTCTGAAGGGTAAAGGATGTTTAATAAATAATAGTTTAATTGCATATATTTCAATAGAAATAGTTCCATTTTTTTTATTTACCCAAGTCTAGATTCTTACCTTGTGTATGCAATAGGTACATTAGATTAGCCAATAATAGAAAATACAATTAAGGAAGAGTAAAAATATTAAAATCACCTGAAATCCCATCATGTTTTCACTTCTTATTTGTGATAGTTTCTCAGTCTGTGGTTTGTTGTGGTTATTTTGTGTGTGTGTTTGTGTGTGTGTGTGTGTGCCTTTCTTGAGGTGGGGGGGCACATTTCAAAGATTTTGCAGATAGTTATGAAATCCTGTCATTGAACACATGTAGCATGTGTATGCTTTATTGGCATGAACCCATGAACTCTGGAGATTTTGATAACTGGTATGTGTAAGTTCAGTGATTATATTTGATTTTTTTTTTTTTTTTTTTTTTTTAAATATACATAGCAGAACATACACCAATTCCACAGTTTCTGCATGTGCAGTTCGTTGATTGACGTCATACCTTAATCTGTGCTATATTCATTTGTTGTGGAATTAGTGTTTATGTTTTTATTTGGCCCTGATTTATACACTTGTGGTATATATTTACCCTTGGAGCTTTAGGACTTTGAGGAGGGTAAAGGCAGTCACTTCAGTCAGTTTCCTTACCTAGCTTTCCCTAAGCACCTCTGCTTTTAACTGCTTTAAATGTAGGGTCTGTGTAAAAGTTCCTTTTAAAAAGTTTTAAATATTTCACGTTTTTCTTTTGAAAATCTATTATTATATATAGCATGTATCTTTAAATTACACAGATTTCACAGTATATTTATGATAAAGCAGCATAGGAACCTTGTTTTATTTTATCAGCATAGGTGCTGTACACTAAATATTTCATGCAGTTTATTCTTTTATTTACTGATTGATTGATTTTGAAGCTTTTTAAAGATGACATCAGGTATCTGTTGACTATGGACAAACTATGGCGGAAAAGGAAACCTCCAGTTCCATTGGACTGGGCTGAAGTACAAAGTCAAGGTAAGGAAATTGTACACTATAGTCTTTGAGATACTTAAACTGGAAATTCCCTCACCTAACGTCTTTAAATAGCCCTGTTTTCTTGTATATGTTCATGGTAAGAAATAAAACCAATTCAGAAAAATAATAACAAGAAAAATCACTTTAAGTCTATCACCTAGAGAAATAGGCACATTTTGGGGAATCTTCTGGTAGTCAACTCTGCACAAATATAAGCAGTCCTGGATGCATTTTACATAAATGGAACCATATTTTTTATGTACTATTAGCTTGTTTTTTTAGTATTAGTTAACTGGTACCTTACTGATTAACAGTTGTTTCAAATTTTTACTGAAATAAGTGCACTCATTGTGAATGTGTATATGCATACTTCTCTGTACCCTTGTATGGTTATCTCCTTAAGATTAATTTAGAAACACATTTATAGTTTTAAATGAGAGGAAATATCCCAAATACCATATTAATAGTGACTACTTCCTTATCCCATTCCCTCTCAGTATATTTGTGTGTCTCCTTTATCTGAACTATGTAGCATTTAATTCATGCACAGCACTGCTTCGGTTCTGGAATCCAAAAGGTCCTCAGGAAACTTGAAATACAGTTTGGAACAGTTTATTGATTGATTGATTGTATTTGGGTAAAGGTTTACAGAGCAAATTCACTTTCATACAGCGGTTCATATATACTTCGTCTCATGACATTGACCACAGTTTACCGCAATGCAACAGCTCCCCTCCCACTTCCTCCCCATAGTTACCTCTTCCC
>NW_006922414.1:695551-705698 GCF_000298275.1 Orycteropus afer afer
AGACATACCTAATCGTTCAGCCTGTCCACCCATGTATCCACCCATATACCCATGTTAGCCTTCACAGACAACGCAGTACTGTATGTACGTAAGGGTTCTCTATTTGTTGTCTGTACCTCCCGTGTACCTTTCTATGTCTTTCTCATCCTCAATGCTGACATATTGGTTGCTCACATTTGGTACATTGCCATTCAGTTTGGAGCAGTTTTGGACGATACGAGATACTTAATGTTATGGACCGGTTTAAACAGTTGTCTCTCCTTATACATGGCTTCTGTACCCATGAATCATCCAACCACAAATTGAAAATATTGATTGGGGGCGTCAGTTAAGTGGTCAAGAGCAATCCTTCAAATGTTAAGAGGGAGCATAAAGTGCTGTTTACATAGCTTTTATACCATATTAGGTACTGTAATTTAGAGATTTAAAGTATAAGGGTAGCTGTGCATAGGTTATATGCAAATACTACACCATTTTATAAGGGTATATATATAAAATACTTGAATATGCACAGATTTTTGTATCCACTGGGGGTGGGTATCCTGGCACCCCTCATCTGCCCCTCATGCTCAAATACCAGTTGTAGCAGCTTCAACTTAGAGTGTTATATGCTGGGCATAATAATTACTTTATGTATATTATAGCCCTTGAATCCCCCCCCCTAGTAAACCAGTAAGGTGTTCTTGTACCATTTCCATCTCAATGTTAGCAGTTAACCTTGTATAGGTATTTGTAACAGTTATTTTACTGGAATTTGCTTTGTATTCTTTGATTTTATTTATTGGTCAGGCATCGAATTTGTTCAGTACCACACAGTAAAAGAATGATATTTAATAGTGGGATTTCTAATACTTCTTTAGGTGAAGAAACGAGTGCATCAGATCAACAAAGTGAACCCCAGTTAGGTCTGAAAGACCAACAGGTTCTGGATGTAAAGAGCTATGCAAGTCTTTTTTCTAAAAGCATTGAAACTTTGAGAGTTCACTTAGCAGAAAAAGGGGATGGAGCTGAGCTCATATGGGACAAGGTTTGTTTTTGTTAATCTGTGACAGTTACTTATAAAATGTTATTTTACTTATTCATCTATAATGGAAACTAGAATTTTTTGGATATCATTTATTCTATCAGATTTTGAAAATATATGTTAAATTTTGCTTGGATGTTTTCATTAAGCTGTAGATGAATTCAAGCAATACTGTAAAACCTCACTTTAGATTCTAGTAATGTGAACCTGATTAAATAAATTAGTTGACTGGGGAAATGTACATTTACTTGAGTAAATATTTCACCAACTTAAGAAAACAGACTTAAACTTCTTGTATATGTAATATAAATTTGTTAATAAAGCCAGGAAAAAAACCAAACGCACTGCCATCAAGTCTGTTCCAACTCATAATGACTCCCCCTGGGTTTCCAAGGCAGTAAATCTTTACGGAAGTAGATTGCCCAGTCTTGCTTCCAGGGAATGGCTGGTGGATTTGAACCACCAACCTTCTGGTTAGCAGTCAGATGTCTTAGGCACTGTCAAAGTTAATAAAAAATCATTTTAGAGCCAGTAGCTCATTGGGCTAGTTTGACATGAAAGTATTAAAATTGTCTTTTTATCAAAATAGTTACACAGACAGTCCTCTCAATGTAAAAATGAGATGCAATTCTTGAAGTTAAAATAATATTTAAAAGTATTTTGTAGTCAGATATCATGTTATGGAGTTTGTATGACTTAATTCTACTTAATTTTAATTGTGGTCAGTGTCTTCTATGGCTATAAGTGATTATCTGATAACAATAATACAGTCTTACGAAGGTAAAGATTTGTCATGGGTAAAGGGAACAGAATTTGGGCACTTTTGGGGGGAAAAAAGCTGCAAGTTTTGGAACTTGGTTGAGTTAGACATCTAAAATGAAGCTAGTAAAATTAGAATTTTAAGGATTCTTATAAACTTTAGTTTGGAGTTTATGTGTTACAAAGAGTAAATACTTGTTTAAAATATCTTCATTATTATTAGTGGTTTGTAAAGTTGTCATTAGTACACAGGGCTAAATAAATGGCCTGCAGAACTGGGAGTGGTTACCCTCTGTGAATAATGGATAGGCTAACCAATTGCCTAGGGAGGTATGCCTAATAGATACTGTGTTGGGTACTTAATCCTCACCACAGCCTTGTGAGATGTGGATACAATTTTTGCTGTTTAAGAGGTGAAGGAATTTTGTTTCAGGAAGATTATAACTTACTTGAGGTTGCATAGCTAGCCAGTAAGGACATATAAAAGAACCCACATCCAATCAAGTTAATTTTTCTGTACTATGGTGCTCTTGAATTTCAGTTTAGTATAGTATCTACTCTGTTCAAGGCAGGAAGTCTTGCTGAAATCTAATTAAAGGGACTAGGAGATAGTCTCAGGAAGAATGTAAATTGTACAAGGAGTTATCATATTGTCATATCTGAATAAACAGGATATATAGAGGGAAATTGGTTTATGTGAAGAGTTTGGAGAAAACCCCATTTTCATCAAGTCATTTCTGACTCATAGTGACCCTGTAGGACAGAGAACTGCCTCATAGCCTTCCCAAAAAGGCTATCAGTCTTGATGGAAGCAGACATCTTTCTCCTGCAGAGCAGCTGGTGGTTCGAACAGCCAACCTTTCAATTAGCAGTCAAAGGCTTTAACCACTGTGCCACCAGGGCTCTTTGAGTTTGGACCATGCTTTCTGGGAAGGCATGTGTCTGTTTACTAGAGATGTATATTCACCACTCATCTGTCAGTTTGTCATACTGTGGTGGCTTGCATGTTATTGTGATGCTGGAAGCTATGCCAACACTGTTTCAAATATCATCTGGGTCACCACCCATGGTTGATAGGTTACAAACAGCTTCCAGACTAAGACAGCCTGGGAAGCAGGAAGAGAAAAAAATGAGTCATTGAAAATCTCATGAATTGCAGTGAAACATTGTCTGATATAGTGCTGAAAGATGAGCTCCTCAGGTTGAAAGACACTCAAAAATATAGCTGAGGAAGAGCTGGCGCCTCCAAGTACAGACAACCTTAATGATGTGGATGGAGTAAAGCTTTTGAGACCTTCGTTTGCTAGTAAGGTACAACTCAAAATGAGAAGACACAGCTGCAAGCATTCATTAATAATCAAAATGTGGAATGTACAAAATATGAATATAGGAAAATTGGAAGTTGTCAAAAATGAAATAGAACGCATAAATATCAATATCCTAGGCATTAATGAGCTGAAATGGATTGGTCAGGCATATGGTCGGTCTTCTATGCCAACAAAGACAAATTGAAGAGGAATGGCATCACGTTCATTGTCAAAAAGAACTGATTTCAAATCTTTCCTGAAGTAACAGTGCTGTTAGTGATAGAATAATATCCATACGCCTACAAGGAAGATCAGTTAATAGGATTATTCAAACATACAAGCTGATAGTAAGTCTAACATGAAGAAATTTAAGATTTTTAGCAACTTCTGCAATCTGGAATTGATCAAACATGCAATCAAGATGCATTGATAATTATTGGTGATTAGCATGTAAAAGTTGGAAGAAAGAAGAAGTGTTGGTAGTTGGAAAATATGGCCTTGGTGAAAGAAATAACACACCGGAGAGCATGTGATAGAATTTTGCAAGACCAATGACCTGTTCGTTCCAAATACCTGTTTTCAACAACATGAGTGGTGATTATATGTGTGGTCTTTGCCAGATGAAATACATAGGAATCAAATCAACTACAGCTGTGGAAAGAGATGATGGAGCAAGACCAGTCAGAACAAGACCAGTGGCTGATTGTGGAACAGACCATCAGCTACTCATATGTGAGTTTAAATTGAAACTAAAGAAAATTAAAACAACTCCAGGAGAGCCAAATATGACTTTGAGTGTTTCTCACCTGAACTTAGAGACCATCTGAAGAACAGATTTGATGCGTTGAACACCAGTGACCAAAGACTGAACAAGTTGTGGAATGACATCAAGGACACCATACATGAAGAAGGCAACGGGTCATTAAAACGTCAGAAAAGAAAGAAAACTAAAATCGATTTCAGAAGAGACAAAAACTTGGTCGTGAATGGAGAGTAGCTAAACTGAATGGGAGAAATGATGAAATAAGAGATCTAACAGATTACTAAGGGTGGCTTAAGAAGAGAAAGTATTACAATGAAATGTGCAAGCACCTAGAATTAGAAAACCAAGAGAGAAGAACACACCTGGCATTTCTCAAGCTAAAAGAACTGGGGGAAAAAGAAATTCAGGTCTGAAGTTGCAATATTGAAGGATTCTATGGGCAAAATAGTGAACAATGGAGGAAGCATCAAAAGTAGATGGAATACAGAGTCATTGTACTAAAGAGAATTGGTCGACATTCAGCCATTTCAGGAGGTAGCATATGATCAAGAACCAATGGTATTGAGGGAAGAAGTCCAAGCTGCATTGAAGAAATTAGTGAAAAACAAGGCTCCAGGAATAGATGAGTTGTTGCAACAAAGAATGAAATGCTAGAAACACTCATTTATGACAAGAATTTGGAAGGCAGCTACTTGGCCAACCAACTGGAAAGGATCAATATTTGTGTACATTTCAAAGAAAAGTGATCAACAGAATGTGGAGATTACTCAACAATATCATTAGTATCATGCGCAAGTAAAAATTTGCTGAAGTTAATTAAAAAATGGTTGCAGCAGCATAGTAGCAGGGAAATTCCAGAAATTTAAAGTGGATTCAAAAGAGGATGTGGAACAAGGGATATCATTGCTGGTCCCAGATGGATTGTGGCTGAAAGCAAAGAATACCAGAAATATGTTTAGATGTTTTATTGATTGTGCAAAAGCATTCAACTGTGTGGATCATAACAAATTGTGGATAAGATTGTGAAGAATGGTAATTCCAGAACACTTCATTGTGTCATGAGGAACCTATACATAGACCAAGACGCAATTGTTTGAGCAGAACAAGGGAATATTGCATGGTTTAAAATCAGGAAAAGTGTGCGTCAGGATTGTATCGTTTGACCATACCTATTCAATCTATATGTTGAATAAATAATCCAAGAAGCTGGACTGTATGAAGAACACTGCCTCAGGATTGGAGGAACCTTCTTAAAGCAACGTGCAATAAGCAGATGACACACCTTGCTTGCTGGAAGTGAAGAAGACTTGAAGTACTTACTGATGAAGATCAAAGTCTATAGCCTACATAAAGAATACAAAAATCCTCACAATTGGGCCAATAATCAACATCACGATAAATTGAGAAAAGATTGAAGTTGTCAAGAATTTCCTTTTACTCGGATCCACAATAAATGCTCATGGAAGCAGAAGTGAAGAAATCAAACAACATATCACATTGGGCAAATCTGCTGCAAAAAACACTTTACAGAGCAAAGATGTCATTTTAAAAACTAAAGTGTGCCTGACCCAAGCCGTGGTATTTTGAGTAGCATCATTTGCATGTGAGAGCTTGACAGTGGATAAGGAAGACTGCAGAAGAATTGATGCATTTGAATTATGGTGTTAGCAAAGAATATTGAATATACCATGGACTGCCAGAGGAATGAGCAAATCTGTCTAGAAAGAAGGATAGCCTGAATGCTCCTTTGAACCTAGAATGGCCAAACTTCATCACTCGTACTTTGGTCATGTTATCAGAAGAAACCAGTCTCTGGAGAAATACTATGCTTGGTAAAGTAGAGGGTCAGTGAAAAGAGAAAGACTCCCAATGAATTGGATTGACACAGTGGCTGCAACAGTGGGCCCAAGCATAGCAAGTATTTTGAGAGTGGTACAGTACTGGGCAGTGTTTCTTTCCCTTGTACATAGGGTCACTATGAGTTGAAACCGATTCAGTGGCACCTAACAACAACATATTCTGCTGATGGCACAATGGTTAATCACTCAGCTGCTAACTCAAAAATTGTTGGTTGAAACCCACCAGCTGCTGAAACCCACCAGCTGCTCCAAGGGAGAAAAGACTTGGCTGTCTACTCCTGTAAAGATTACAGCTTAGTTATTACTTACCTTATTAGGCAGTTCTTAAGTGTCATATAGGGTTGCTATGAGTTGTAATCAGCTCCAAGACACACAGCAACATAATTCTGCTGCTCAGGTGGAATAGCCCAGGCTTTTCTGAGGCTTTAGTGAAATAGCTTTCTCAAAACAATCTATCTCTGTGTGCTTGGATCCTATGTCAAGTAACCTCCTTATTACTGAGTGACTAGGAAAGAGTTAAGGAGCTCCAGTGGTGCAGTGCCTAAGGCATTTGACTGCTAACCAGAAGGTTACTAGTTCATAACCACCATCACTTCATAGAAGGAAAATGGGGCAGTCTACTTTTGTAAAGATTTGCCACTTCAGAAAGCCAATGGGGGTTGCTATTAATATCAACTCACACTGAGTTTGGTTTTGGAGATTTAAGAGAGTTGCCATTTTCAGTGAATGGAATTGGTCTCTCATGCATTTGGTTAAACAGGAGTGATTTCCTGGAAGCCTGATGGCTCTTGGTGCTCTAGTCAAACTACATTTCTGGGCCAGAGAAGCTGATGATGATACCTTACACTTACTCATTAAACCTCTATGCACCATGTAAGGCCCACTTCTCCTTTAAGCCCTTCTCTTGTTCTAGTTAACTGTCTATAACACTATAAGCATTGTGAAAGTATTCTGAAAGTATTACTTCGTTAAAGTAGTAAATTTGTGGAGAGACATGTTAAATTATTTAAATTATTGGCAGGATGACCCATCTGCATTGGATTTTGTCACCTCTGCTGCAAACCTCAGGATGCATATTTTCAGTATGAATATGAAGAGCAGATTTGATATAAAATGTAAGTTATTTCATATCTGAATTGTATTATCTCTTGTTTTTTGTTTTTAAGAGCTAAACTTTTTTTTTCTCTCTCCTCCAGCAATGGCAGGGAACATTATTCCTGCTATCGCTACTACTAATGCAGTAATTGCTGGGTTGATAGTTTTGGAAGGATTGAAGATTCTATCAGGAAAAATAGACCAATGTAGAACAGTGAGTATCCACATTTTTAATTCAACTTTTCTTTTTTTGTTGTGGTTTCAGTGAAATTTTTCAGAGCAAATTAATTTTCCATTCAATAATTTATGTACATTGAGTAACATTGGTTGCAGTCCCCTCAATGTAACAGGACTCTTTCCCCTTCCCTCCCTGGGTTTCCCGTTTCCATTTGTCTTTCTTACATGCTTTCTGAGCTTCATTTTTGGTTGTAGGCTGCCCTTTTGGTCTCATGTGGTTGATTGTACTGAGGAGTACATTCTTCTCTGGTATAACTCACTTTATAAAATAAAAAAACAAACCAAACTCACTGCTGTCGAGTCGGATCCCACTTATAACGACCCCTCCTTGGGTTTCTAAGGCAGTATCACTACAGAAGTCCGAGAAGTGGCTGGTGCCTATGTATTATTTGGCTGAAAGTTGAACCCTGAGGCTAGGTTCAGTTCCTGGCTTGAAAAGTGTCTAAGGGCCACAATCTCTGGAGTTCCACTACTCTGTATCAGCCTAGTAAGTCTGTCAGCCTCTTGAAAGTAAGTTATAAAAATCATTTTAAATAATTTAAAACATTAAAACAATAAAAGTTGTTAAAGCAGTGGAAAAATAATTTTCCAGTTATATCTTAAGTATATTTTGAACTAAACACTAAACTTAGAAATTAAAGCAAAATGGAAAGCACATTTGCTTCTCTTAGTTTTGTGTGTGGTAAATGGAAGGGGAAACTAGTTTTACTGAATTCTTAAAATCATTCTGTGTATCTTTATATTAGGAAGTGGTTTTTTGATTAAAGTTATTTTATATTCTTTTAATGTTAATTTCTGAAATCTTTATAACTGAGTTTACTGTCATTTCTGCTGCCTCATGGTACCTTATTTACTTGTATTTTGTGGTTTATAGGTTATTTTGATTTGTTTGTTTTAATTGAATTAATGTTTGTTAGAACTGTATCTGTAGCAATTCTTAAGGATCCATTGAAGAGGTGAAGATGTGTTTCTTCAAAGAGGATTTGAGTTTATATAATCTAAGTGCCTTGGGTACTACCGATCTGAAGCCACTGTTAAATTTTCAATTTCAGGTTTTTTTAAAACCCATATCAAGTTGCTCTAATGCAGATGTGCTGTTGAATTTGTCAAACAGCAAATCTGTATGAGACCTACTTTATTGTGGTGAATTTTGAGGGAAGACTGTGACATCTTTTCCTGCAGAATGGCTGGTGGGTTAATACCGCTGACCTTTTGGTAAGCAACCAAGGGCTTAACCATTGTATCACCAGGCCTCCTAGAATTAACATATGGCCCCACAATTCCACTCCTACTTATATGGTACCCCGAAGACTTTAAAGCAGATACTCAAACTGAGATTTTTATACAGTGTTCCTTGAAGCACTATTTATAGTTGCCAAAAGGTAGAAACAACCCAAATATCCATCAACAGATGAATTGATTTTAAAAAAAATCTGATGCATACATATTATGAACTATTATTCAGCCAGCAGGAGAAATGAAGTCTTGATAAATGGTATAATATGGATGGAGATTGTAGATACTATGCTGAGGCTGAGTCACAAACAAATGTGTCACCAAAGGTCAAATACTGTGTACCCTCACTTATATGAAAAGACAAATGTATAGATACCAGAATGTATTAGTGGTTATCAGAGGTGGGGGTGAGTGGAGAAGGGGTTATTGTTTATGGACTACTAAGTTTGTATTTGGTATTGGGAAATCTGCATTGATTAAGGATAAGGTTGCACAACTGACTCTTGTAAGTACTCTCAAGTTGTACTCCTGTAAAAAACAGATTGGCAAAAGTTGCATGATAGACATATTTACAGCAATTAAAAACAACAAAAAAGAGTAGCTATTGAGGCTGCAGCTAATACACACCTCATGGGATTTGGTTTCAAGCTTTAGGGTCATGGTTTCATGAGACTTCCCATTTAACTGGCCTAATAATATGTTTAGTGCTTCTGTTCTACCTCCTAGTTCATTGGGTAAGTAGTACCTGGAGTCTTAAAAGCTTACAAGCAGCTGTCTAAGGCACAGTTGGTCTCTCTCAGCCTGAACCACGGGAAAGAGAGTCAGGAATAGGAGGAGGATGTGGAATGTGTGACTAATTGCCTTCTTGAATAACTGCCTCCTTTGCCATGAGACCAGAAGAACTGGATGGTGCCTAGATACCATTACTGAACATTTTGATCAAAGATTCCATAGAAGAATCCTGATCAAAAGGAAGATAGTGCAGAACAGAATTTCAAATTCACATGAACTTTGTTGTTGTTGTTATTTGCCATCGAGTCGGCCCCGACTCCTAGCGACCCTTCCTTGGGTTTCCGAGGCAGTTATCACTACAGAAGTAGGATTGCCCAACTTTCCTTCCGAGGAATGGCTGGTGGGTTTGAACCGCCAGCCTCCTGGTTAGCAGTCAAGTGCCTTTAGGCACTATGCTACCAGAGCTCCTGCACATGAACTCTAGACTTGCTGCTGAAATGAAATATATCCCTTGAAGTCTTCTTAAATTCAAACAACAGTTTGGTTTAACTAGTAAAAAAAAGTTTGCCTTGAGTATTAGACTCTTTTAAGAACTATCTGTATAGGATCAAATTGACAGCAGTTACCTTGAGAGATTAGATATGAACCTTAGAGGGCAAGGAGTTAGTGGGGCAGGAAATACTGGTTTGTAGTAGTACACTTATTTTTTTAGTTTTGTTATTTGTGAAATTTTAGGTTAAAGGAGTACAGAAAAATCTTGCCGGTTTCCATTTTGATTCAGTTTGCTCTTTAAATTCTTTAATTTGGCTGTCACATTTTAATTTCTAAAGTGTCTTCTGTTTTCTGTAACATCCTTCTGGTTTCTTCACCTGCCCAGTTCCATCTCTGTCTTGGGCTTTTGATTCTTACTTGTTTGTTTTTTATTTGTAAATTAATGTCAAGATGGATTAATAGGGTTTGCTTTGTTGTTGTTGTTTTGTGCTGGCAAGTCGGACCCGACTCATAGCGACCCCTCCTTGGGTTCCCAAGGCAGTATCCCTACAGAAGTAGATTGCCCAACCTTCCTTCCAAGGAGTGGCTGGTGGATTTGAACCACCAGCCTTCTGGTTAGCAGTCAAGTGCCTTAGGCACTATG
>NW_006922414.1:707175-719931 GCF_000298275.1 Orycteropus afer afer
TCAATATACTGCTGCAAACGTTTCTGAATTATCATCAGTAATATCTTACTTGCATGTGATATTAGTGATATTGTTCTATAATTTCTACATTCTGTGGGATCACCTTTCTTTATGCTACCATAATAAATGTCCAGTTATATCTTAAGTATATTTTGAACTAAACACTAAACTTAGAAATTAAAGCAAAATGGAAAGCACATTTGCTTCTCTTAGTTTTGTCTGGTAAATGGAAGGGGAAACTAGTTTTACTGAATTCTTAAAATCATGTCTGTGTGGCTTTAGTATATTCACAGAACTGTTGTAGCCACCATCACAGTCAATTTTAGAACACTTTAATTATCCCTAAAAGAAACCCCACACCCCTTAGCTATCCCCCCTCAAACTCTATACCTTCAGCCCTAGATAACTACTAATCTGCTTGCTGTCTGTAGAGATTTGCCTATTCTGATCATTTCTTATAAATAGAATCATCCTGGATATGATCTTTGTGTTTAATCTTGACAGTGTTCTTAAAACTTTGTAGTGTGAGGTTAGGGCCTTTCTTCATTTCCGTACTGTAAGTTAAAATTTTTTATTCACCTTAACTCATACTTTCTTTGGGCATTAGGGAAATGATAAAGAGGCACTTAAAACCAAAAACCAAACCCACTGCTGTTGAATCGATTCCAACTCATAGCAACTCCATTGGGTTTCCTAATTATATAAATGTTTTCATCATAGTGATAGAAGATGAAAAAGAAAGGCAGTCACATTGATTCTGTGTTTGTGAAAGCATTATCATTAGTTAGTTTAGACAGAAGTTTGGCTTAAAACTGGTAAGAGGAAGCTGATTTACTGATGATACTAGAAACTAGTATGACTAAGCCCTTACTCTTATAGGTTGCAAGAGTTTGGAGTCTTTATTCAATGAGCACAGCCTTTTTAAAAAGCTAGCTGATTTGAAATGAAGGTTGGAAGATCAGGCTCTTAAGGTTATGGTTTTCCTTATCCTCCTTGCTATCTAAGTGAAAACATTTATTTTTTATTGGATGTACAGTAAACAAGGTTTTTGATCAAATAGTTTATAAAATAGTATCTCACATTTCTGATTTCTGCTTGTGTTTCTTTTTCTCTGAAGATTTTTTTGAATAAACTACCAAACCCAAGAAAGAAACTCCTTGTACCTTGTGCACTAGATCCTCCCAACTCCAATTGTTACGTATGTGCCAGCAAGCCAGAGGTGACTGTGCGGCTGAATGTTCATAAAGTGACTGTTCTCACATTACAAGATAAGGTAAACACTGGGACTAGTTGTCTTCCCACGGAGTTTTCCATTTTCCTTCTATAGATAGCCATGTTCTTTTTTTGCCTGTTATAGTGATAAAAGCTAAAAGCTACATATTTATTCTGAAAGGCTGTGACTGCTGTGGTTTGTTGCTTTGACTTCATGGCTTGCTTTACTATTTGAATTCCTGCTGGCTTTTCTCTCTGTGGTTCCAGAATATATGCCTCATACCCCAAAAAGTAATAGATGTATTTGGCTGAATCTGTCCCATAGGTGGTATGGGCAAATCTCCATAGTACCATAGCCAGCAGATTACATCTTTTCTCTTTGTTTTCTAGATAGTGGATGTATTCTGTATTTGGTGGTCAGACAAGAGGTACCCTTGAATAGTGTGGAGATGGTCCTAGCTATAGCAGTGAGCATACAAGTTTTACATGCAGTGTAAATGGTTAAGATGATGAGGATCTCCTTCCCAGGAGAGCAAAATTCCAATTTCTAGCTTTGTATTTAATACATGGGTAACTTGTAGGATTTGGGGTACTTTGGATGCTGGACAGTCCTTTGTTGTTGTTATGTGCCATCGAGTCGGACCTGACTCATAGCGACCCCTCCTTGGGTTTCCGAGGCAGCATCACTACGGAAGTAGATTGCCCCATCTTTCTTCCGAGGAGTGGCTAGTGGGTTTGAACCACCAGCCTTTTGGTTAGCAGTCAAGTGCCTTAGCCACTATGCTACCAGAGCTCCCATCACAACCAAAGTAAGAAGCTGTGTTAAAGTTTGCTGACCAAAAAAAAAAAACCAAACTCACTGCCATCAAGTCAATTCTGACTCATAGTGATCCCCTTTGGGTTTCCAAGGTGGTAAAGCTTTATGGAAGTAGATTGCCCAGCCTTACTTTCACGGAGTGACTGATGGGTTTGAACCGCCAGCCTTCTGGTTAGCAATCAGATGCCTTAGGCACTGTGCCACCAGAGCTCCTTCAAGGTTTGGTGACAGTATGCAGTTTTTCCCGTATGACCAGATGCTGGTGAGTTAAGTTATAGTCCCTGATAAGATAGGACATTTGTATACCTGGGTTCATCTATAGAGCCAGAATGAGAGAAATCGGAGTTTAAGATACAGTCTGTTGATATGCTCCTTCTTCCTAAATTGGTTATGTTAGCTTCTTCATTAGGGAAAATTTTTGAAATGATTCAAATGACAGACTTTTGGGATGACTCCACATTGCTTCTTCTTGTTATGTCCATCCTAATGTTAAATATTTAGATACTTCCTGAGATAAGAGGACTAGATCTTTGTGGCTCTAAATGCTGCTTGATGATAAAGGGACTTTATCCCAGTACTGGTTACACAGGGCAGGTTGATTTGAAATTACATTTTGGATGGGTAGGGAAATAGCCAGTCTTCTGTACTGGCCTTGTAGAGAGTGATTGAGCTACTTCTTTCATAGAAAGTAATTTCAGTTGGTATCTACTGATTCTTGGGCTTAAAAGTAATTCCTCTAATTTGTAGAGCATTCCTCCATTGTTTTATAGGAGCAGATAGGATTTAAAAGAATGTTATTTCTCCTGATGCATCTTAGAATTTAAAGAGAAATGGAACTTGAAACAGAAAGGCTATCTGAGAATCAGGTTCATGAGAAATTTTTCTATCTATAAAATCCTGCCATTATACAGTTGGTACAGGCGCTGAGTGAGATAAAACATGTCAGTGTCTAGCTCAGTACCTAATTTGCAAGGAAAGATAAAATACCAAGACCCAACTAAGGAGTTCTCAGTACCCCTTTTGGAGGAAGTTTATTTAACTTTATCTGCATCAGGGCTGGAACATAGGCATGAGACAATTGAGTGAATTCCCACTGGTTTTCTTGCTTACCCCAAGGTATCTTACAGTATGAGTTGTCCCTTTTCCAGGGGAAGAGGAAAGTGAGCACCTTTATTGAAAAAATTCTAGGTTATTATCTTTAATTATTTATTTTAATGTTTGGATTTCTTCTCTCCCCCCCGCCCCCCCTGCAGATAGTAAAAGAAAAATTTGCTATGGTAGCACCAGATGTGCAAATTGAAGATGGGAAAGGAACAATCCTAATATCTTCGGAAGAGGGAGAAACAGAAGGTATTAGAAACATTCATTTACTCCCCTCATTTACCTAAAGGTGCACATTAGTTTATCCATTCACTAAATGTTACTCAGTTTCACACCTGTGGAATTGAGTTTAATGTAGCTGAAGGAGGAGATGTTTGGCCATGGGAGCAGTGCCTTGGAGTCACCACGGTCTCATATTTGGGAACTCCATGGAATCATGGTGCCCCAGATTTGGTCAAGTTCTCTGAACTATGTTTTGATAACTTAGTGTACAAGATACTTACGACTTACAAGAGCAGTGACCACATACTCTTGTCTACTTCAAGGAAACTCCTCATCTGGGAGCTAAATTAGTGATGAGGTGACAGCTCTGGCTGTTAGATCAGAGTGGGGAGGGTAATACAAGGCTATTCAGTGTTTTGTTTGAGAGTACAGAAGCCTTGATAGTCTGTCCCTACTCTATAGCAGAAAATATTGCTGAAAACCAATGCCCAGTTTTGACTTTCCTTTTCAAAAGTTCAAGCAGGTCATTTTGTTAATACATTTGTTATACAAGATATAAGATATTTATTTCTGATTAAGCTTTCTTAGTTAAAATCACATCACAGTTTACCTCCTTCATACTATACCAGTGACTCTGAGTACCCCTGTCAGTTTTGCAGTTTATCTCCTAGGTTACCATTTTAGTTGATCTCCATATCCCACTTTTTGACAGTTTAACTTTATTTTAGAAAGCTGGGAACACTGTTTTACCTGTATATTAACTTTACTTATTTACGTGTTTGTTCAGTGATCATTGCTTTGGTGCACTATGCTAGATCCTGATGGGAATTCAAATTTCAAGTCTTCTTAAAATTGAGATTTAGTGTTAGGATTCTTAGATTTACTTTCTTGTCAGTTTACTTGGGGTATTGGATCATGTTTAGTTGGAGGCCATGCTTTACCCTGTTTTGGTAGAAGTCAAGTTGAATACTCAGACCACATTCTAGCCAGTTGTCACCAAAAAAAAAAAGTGCTTGTCCATAACCATACACTGTTCTTTCTCCTTAGTTGAAGAGGGAGAGCACTGTTGTTTGGCCTAGAAATAGGGTGGTTGCCAGAACTCTAGCTTCAGAGATGATGCTGATTAACCGAGATAAGAACCCTTATTAACTTTTGAACATATTGAGCCTAAGGTTTGTGGTGAATGAGGATGTGTGAAGAAGAGTATATAGCACTGGGCTTGGTAATGGAAGTCTGGGTAGGAAGTATCATTCCCAAAAGTCATTCCAAATAGATTAAAAATTAAAATAAGAAACAAATCTGTAAACAGGCTAGAAGAAACTGTCAGTGTATTTTGGATTTCAAAGTCAAAATAGGGAAGGCTTTTCTAAGTATTTTCCTTTTAGAGAATGAAAGAAATGGTAAAAACTGAAAAAGATCATTAGATTTTAACTATGTTAACCAGAATTTTAAATATATATTCTGTACTTAGTGTTTGTCAGGTACTAAGGATATACAAATCATTAAGTTCTATACAGTCTGTGTCCTAACAGAGCAAATATTCAGGAATTTATAGTCATAAAGTAGACTGAGTGTTGTGAGAAGGGAGCATACATTGGGAGCAAGATGAGGAAGCAGTATGAGTCAGAAAGGCCCTAGAGCAGGTAGAAGGAGGTAGAGGCACCAGAAATTTGGTTGGAGGGATTTTCCGTTATTGGATTATTTGTAATTCATGTAGCAAAGGTTTATTGAGTGCCAGTTGGTGCCAAGCACTGCAAGCTGCATACTGGAGATAATTAAAATGAAGCAGAAATGACACATGGAGGATAAAAGTAGATGGCAATGATTATTTTTGGGAGGCCTACATAAGCACTTTTGTCTTTATGTTGAGATTTTCTCATTTCTCAATTACAAAATTAGCTAAAATTTAAGTTTACTGAGGTTGGCACTGATAACTTCTTTATAAGTAGAGTGTATTTGGAATATCTCTAAAAGGTTCTGACTCTAGAACTCAAGCATTAATTTAGTTTGAATGGGAGAAAGTTCTCAGAATTTCTCAGTTTGGTCCTCTTGAAGTCATTTTGGTAGTTGAGTATTCAGAGTTGAATTTCTAAGTTCCTAATGGGTCACCACTGCTGGGTCCTGGGGCCATAGCAGTGATCATGATAGATTAAAAAGACTGTGCTCATAGAGCTTATTGACATTGTTTTTGTGAATTTTAAATGGAGTTTAGCATATTTAAAATTGCCTGAGTGTTCCACAAAGGCATAATTAATTAAAGTATCTAAATTACTTTAATATTTTCTAGCTAATAATCACAAGAAGTTGTCAGAGTTTGGAATTAGAAATGGTAGTCGGCTTCAAGCAGATGACTTCCTTCAGGACTATACTTTGTTGATCAACATCCTTCATAGGTAGGAACTGTAACTATTTTTTTAAGTGTAAAGAATTACTTGAACTATAAAATTAAGTTAAAGTGGAGGAAAAATGTTTTCTTACCCTAATCTCTACTGTTCTTTGCAAATATACAGTATATTTGTTGGAATTGGCCACTGCCTTACTTGGTAATTCAGAAATAAAGGGGATGTGGTAGTTCAGTTTGTGTGTCAACTTGGCTGGGCCTGGTTGAGTGGCTGCACAGCTGGATATAGTATTCCCCATGATGAGACTGCTAATCAATTCCGTGGTGGAATCTACTGGGAGCAACTGAGTAACTGCCTTTGGGTATGTGGCCTGCTTCCCATTTATAAACAGTATCTTTGGGAATGGTCTCTAACCTATGGCACACTTAGACCCTGCATGTAGCCATGTTGTTGTTCAGCAGTCTGCCATGTTCTGCCGACCTTGGGACTTAAATGGACTTAAATTAATGGCCTGCTGTGTGGTTTGGTAATACCGGAACTGTGCCTTTTTACTTGTCAACCTTGGGCTTCTCAGCTTCAGCAGCCAGCAGTTGTCTGAGTGAAGAAACACCTCTAGCTCCAGTGGGCCAGGAGCAGGAAGCAGAGCTGGACCCCAAGGTTGAGGGGCTTTCATATAGCCCCTAGAGCCTGGCACTTTTAACTTGGACTTAAAGCTTCCAAACTATAAGAGAATAAACTCCTATTTGTTAAAGCCATTCCATTTGTGGTGTATCCTTGTCAGCGGCACTAGGTAACTGAAACGGGATAAGCACATTGAGGAAGAGGAAGACATGAAGAGGTACATGGGAGGTACTGACAACAAAGATGAATCCTTTTGCATGTGCAGTACTGTGTTGTCAGTGATGGCAAGCATTGATCTAAGGGTGGATATATGAGTGGACAGGCTGAACAATGCCTATCCAGTGCCCAAGCAGGGAATAGTGTGCCTATGACCATGTGTAGGGTTAGCAAATAGTATTTTTACATGTGTATTTGTATGTGCTGTAAGAATATCCAGGTGTGTAGTAGAGCCAACAAGGGGCAAGGTTATGCTTGCTTCTTAGCCACAGCCAGCTACCCAGAGGGAGCGAGTAGTTGAACCTGTGGGCTTGGGACCATGGTCACAGGGGACATCAAGTTCAGTTGGCATAACACACAACACAAAAACATTGTTTTAGATCCTGCTTTGGTAAGTAGCAACTGGGATCTTAAAAGTGGGCAAGCGCCCATCTAGATGCAATGATGGATCTCCTCATCCAGAGCAAAGAAGGAAGAAAACCAAAGATGTATAGAAATAATGGTGGACTGTGACCATGACACCAGATGATCATGAGACCAGAAGAACTAGATGATATGCAGTTACCACTAGGAGAGCAATCAGTGCAGGACATCCTGGATAGAGTGGGAGAATAGTGTGGAACAAAACTCAAAAATCATTTAAAAAAAAAAAAAAAAAGACTAGGTTTGCTGGTCTGATAGAGCCTGGTGAGACCCCTGAGACTGTGGCCCCTAGACAACTTATAGGTCTGGAATTGAACGCACTCTTGTGGCTTCCAGCCAAACAGTAGACAGATGTATGATGTGAACCATTTACATCAAGTAGATATACTACCTGGAGTGATCGATCATGGGAGAACAGAAGGTCAGCGTTTGCATAGGGAGATAGCTCAAGGAACTGAAGTGCATGGGAGAGAAGGACACAGAGAAGAGGTAACTACTGGGAAGAAGTAGGAAGAGACCTGTTAAATTGTGGGAAATTGCAATCAGTGTCATGAGACAAAATGTGTATGAACTGCTGTATGGAAAATGAATTTGTGAAAGTCTTGACCTAGATGGCTTCGTTGGAGAATTTTACCAAACATTCAGGGGAGAGTTGACACCTATATTTCTCAAACTATTCCAGAACATAGAAAAAGTTGGAATACTCCCAGATTCATTCTATGAAGCATGCATAACACCGATACCAAAATCAGGGAAAGATGCCACTAAAAAGGAAAACTACAGATATGGGAGCTCTGGTAGCATAGTGGCTAAGGCACTTGACTGCTAACCAGAAGGCTGGCGGTTCAAACCCACCAGCCACTCCTCGGAAGGAAGGTTGGGCAATCCTACTTCCGTAGTGATACTGCCTCGGAAACCCAAGGAGGGGTCGCTATGAGTTGGGGCCAACTCGACGACAAACAACAACAACAACTGACCAATATCCCTCATGAGTATGGATGCAAAAATCTTCAACAAAATCCTAGCCAACAGAATCAAACAATATATCAAAAAAATAATACATAATGACCATGTGGGCCATACCAGCTATGCAAGGATGGTTCAGCATCAGAAAAACAGTCAGTGTAATCCACAGCATAAACAAAACAAAAGAACTGAACTGTATAATCCTATCACTCGATGCAAAAAAGGCATCCAATAAAACCCAACACCCATTCCTGTTCAGAACTCTCAGCAAAATAGGGATAGAAGGGAAAATCCTCAGCATAATAAAGGGCATATATGCAAAGACAACAGCCAACATTATTGTTAATGGAGAAAGACTCAAAACATTCCCCTTGCGAATGGGAATCAGACAAATATGCCCTCTATCACCACTTCTATTTACCATTGTATTGGAAGTCCCTGCCAGGACAGTAAGTCAAGAAAGAGAAATAAAAGGCATCCAGATTGGCAAAGAAGAAATCAAAGCTATATCTATTGGCAGATGACATGTTCCTATTCATTGAAAACCCAAGAGACTCAGCAAAAAAACTACTGGAACTAATAGGTTCAGCCAAGTGGCAGGATACAAGGTCAATATACAAAAATTAGTTGGATTGTTCTACATCAACAAAGAGGCCTCTGGTAAGGAAAACAATACTGTTTATAATAGCTACCAAAAAGATAAAATATTTAGGAATAAATCTTACTAGAGACACAAAAGACCTACACAAAGAAAATTACAAAACCACTACTACAAGAAACAAGGGATCTGCATAAATGGAAGAACATGCCTCGTTCATGGATAGGAAGTCTGAATATTGTGAAAAGATCAATACTACCCAAAGCAAATCTACACATTCAGTGCAATCCCAATCCAGATTCCATCAACATTTTTTAAGAACATGGAAAAGACAATCACTAATTTCATATGGAAACATATAGCCATAGTAGTTAAAACTGTGTGGTATTGGTACAATGATAGACAGATAGACTAATGGAATGGAATCAAAAACCCATTAAATGGAGAGATAGCCTCTTTAACAACAAAATTGGATATCCACCTGCAAAAAATGAAACAAGACCCATACCTCACCCTGTACACAAAAACGAACTCAATTTGCATCAGAGACTTAAATGTGAAACCCAAAACTGTAAATTTCAGCAAAGATAACATAAGGGCAAATCTAGGGCTCCTAATTTAAAGCATAAAAAGACTATCAAGCATAACTGAAAATGCAAAAGCAGAAGAAGAGAAACTAGATGACTGGAACCTTTAAAAGTTAAAATCTCAAGTGCATTGAAAGACTTCTTAAAAAGGGTAAAAAGGGAACCTACAGATTGGGGAAAAAATATTTGGCTATGACATATCTAATAAAGGACTTATCTCCAAAATTTATAGAAAACTCCCAATACCTCAACACCAAAAAGACAACCCAGTTAAAAAATGGTCAAGGGACATGAACAGACATTTCACTAAATAGGATGTATTGATGGCCAACAAATACATGAGCTAAAGCTCACGGTCATTATCCATTAGAGAGATGCTATTGAAACAACAAGATACCATCTTACCTCACCAATAATAGCAAAGTTCAACAAGACAGAAAATAACAAATGCTGGTCAGGTTGCAGAGAGATTGGAACTTTCATATACTGCTGGTGAGACTGTATAATGGTGTAACCATTATGGACAATGGTATGATGTTTCTTAAAAAACTGAAAACAGAAATACCATTTGATCCAGCAATTCCATGACTAGGAATATATCCTAAAGAGGTGAGAGACAAAACACAAACAGACATATGCACACCCATGTTCATCACAACATAGTTCACTGTAACAAAGAGATAGAAATAACCTAAATGCCTATCAACAGATGAATGGATAACCAAACTGGTACATTCACACAGTGGAATACTATGCTACATTAAAGAATACTGAAGAATACATGAATCATCTCACAACGTGGATGAATTTGGAAGACATTATGCTGAATGAAATAAGTCAATTGTAGAAGGACAAATATTGTATGAGCTCATTATTGTAAAAAGTCAAGGAAAGGTTTACTTAGGGAAGGAAACTCATTTTGTTGGTTACCAAGGATAGGAGGGAAGGGGAAGGAAAATTTTGGACTAGTTTTGGATTACATGTTGATTTGGGTGAGGGAAGGGATGATATGGAAAGAATCTGTGACCAGCATGATGACATTAGAGAAAGGAAGGACACTGAAAAGTACACATAAGATACAGAAAACTAGTAAATGTACAATACTGCATTACCATTAACAGCAAACACCAGGCTCTGGATAAATACATAGACAAGTGAGAAGATTAGGTGGGGGTTGGTGAACAGTAATATGCCTTAAACCAAGGATAGATTTGGCCAAAGATAACCTTACATATGCATTTGTGCTGCAAAATTGGCCACACACATTACAGAAGCAACAGAAGACAGAGTTGGAATAATCTTTCAGAGACAACCATATACCCTGAGAGGGAGAATCATCAGGCCTGCTGAATTGGGACCATAGTCTCTGCGGACATCATGTTCAATTGGTACAACATAGTACATGAAAATCTTTTTCCACACCCTACTTTGGTGAGTAGCAACTGGTGTCTTAAAAGGTTCCGAACAGCCATCTAAGATGCAACTATTGGTCTCCTTTCATCTGAATCAGAGAAGAGTGATGAAAATCAAAAGTATCTGGAAACAATTAGTCTAAGGATAAGATGAACCACAAGGACTTTAGTCTTCATGATACTGAGACCAGAAGAATTAGATGGTGCCCAGTTACCAATGCCAGCCAGTCTGAAAAGGTTCAGATCCTGGATAGAGTGGGAGAGAAAATGTGGAACAAAATTTAAAAAACTTTAAGGTTTAAAGTTTATCTCAGAGCAGTAGTTTAATGGGCTCAATGCGTATAGATTCTTGAGACATGTATTTCTTTTTTTCTGTTTTACTTTCTACCCCCTTCATAAAAAAACATTACAGAACATTCATGTGTGTGTATATTTGTCACAATTAAAATGCAAGTGGTCCTCCACTTTGGTGTATTCATCTGTTGTTGAACAAGGCACACTTTTGTACATGCTCATTGATACACTCAAACACACCCTGACTTTAGGCTTTAGGATAGTATGCAGCAAACATAAAAGATGGTTATTGTGTTCCCACTTGCTTCCAGTTGTTTTGCCAATACTGCTGTTTTGTCTGTATACTATTCATGTTTTATTTGAAAAATACTGTATTTTTATGCATGGTGTCAGGGATTTAATTTTGTCCACCCAAAATTTGTTTTAACTTGTAATGATAACTCTGAGACTTGCACCTTCTTAAACTGTAAGGGAATAAATTTTTGTGTATTAAAGCTATCCACTTGAGCTAGTTTTGTTATAGCAGCACTAGAAAACTAAGACAGACTTTAGTACCAGGAATGTGATGCTGCTCTAACAGATACCTAAAAAGTGGAAGTAGTTTTGAAATTGGTTAACAGCTAGAGGCTTAGAAAAGCTTCAAGGTACCTAGTAGTAAAAGCTTAGACTGCCTTGAAGAGACTGTTGCTGGAATTATGGCCATGAAAAGTAATTCTGGTGTTGGCATAGAAGGAATTGAGGAGAGTTGTAACACGAGAGACAGCAGCAGCAGAGGCATCAAAATCAACAGAAACAGGAGAGCAGCATGAGAAGGCGCTACAGACTTTACAGCCCACAGAGCAAGAGAGCGGAATGCCTTTGGTTATAATACTCTAGGAAGACCTTTTAACCTGCTAGATTAAACTATTGTTTGGTTTTAAGAAGATTTTAGGGGATAGCATTGGTTTAAGGTTTAAAGATTATATCAGGGCAGTAGTTCCAGGGGTTCCTGGTGGAGTGGCTTGCCTTTAAGCACCAGTTGGTAGAGCTGAAGAGCTTTATATTTGTTAGAACAAGACAGAGGGCTGGGCTGGCCTCTTACAGACACCAAGGAAACAGTAAGCAGAACTGCCTCAGTCTCAAAGGGTAGGACCATGGCCTCTGGAGCTTCAAGGGCTGAACCCACCACAGCCTCCTAGTTTGATCGTCAGATCTTCACCAACTTGATATTCGAGTGTGGGGCTGTTGTGTATCAGTACCAGTGGGTTGTAAAGAGCTGAGGCATGGGGCTGCTGTGCCCAAGGGGTAGAAGAACTGGGCCTGCCAGGCCAAGTGTGTGAGGGCACCACTCAGATGAACTGGAATAATGGGGCTACCCAAAGCCAAGGGAGCAGAGTTGATGTTACAGTGGGCCTGGAAGGCAGAGCTGAAGTCCAGGGTCAAGAGACCTCCACCCAAAATTCAGATAGCGTGGCCAGCACTATAGTCTGGAGGGCAGGGCCATTGCCTGTTGTTGTTGTTAGGTGCTGTCGAGTTGTTTCTGACTCACAGTGACCCCATGCACAGCAGAACAAAACACTGCCTGACCCTGCGCCAGCTCCATGATCCCTGCTATACTTGAGCCCATCATCGCAGCCACCGTGTCAATCCATCTCATTGAAGGCCTACCCTTCTTTCATCGACCCTCCACCCTACCAAGCATGATATCCTTCTGCAGGGAATGGTCCCTTCTGACAACATGACCAAAGTAGGTGAGACAAAGTCTGGCCATTCTCGCTTCCAAGGAGCATTTCATGGGTACTTCCTCCAGGACAGATCTGTTAGTTCTTTTAGCAGTCCTTGGTACTTTTCAGCACTCTTCACCAGCACAACTCAAAAGCATCAACTCTTTTTCAGTCTTCCTTATTCATTGTCCAGCTCTCACATGCATACGAGGCAATTGGAAATACCATGGCTTGTGTCAGGT
>NW_006922414.1:721686-734123 GCF_000298275.1 Orycteropus afer afer
GGACTTGTTTTAATTGTCTTTAACTTCAAGTTGAACTTGCATATGAGCAGTTGATGGTCTGTTCCACAATCAGCTCCTGGTCTGGTTTTGGCTGAAGATACTGAGCTTTTCCACCGCCTCTTGCCACAGATGTAGTCAATCTGATTCCTGTGTGTTCCATCTGGTGAAGTCCACATGTAGAGCCGCTGTTTGTGTTGCTGAAAAAAGGTGTTTGCAGTGAATAAGTCATTGGTTTTGCAAAATTCTACCATGCAAGTTCCAGCATTATTTCTGTCACCAAGGCCAAATTTTCCAACTACTGATGACTCTTCTTTGTTTCCAACTTTTGCATTCCAGTCTCCAGTGATAATTAACACATCCTGATTGCATGTTCAGTCAATTTCAGACTGCAGAAGTTGATATAAACCTTCAGTTTCCTCATCTTTGGCTTTGGTAGTTGGTGCAAAAATTTGAATGATAGTTGTATTAACAGGTCTTCCTTGTAGGCATATGGATATTATCCTATCACTGACAGCATTGTACTTCAGGACAGATCTTGAAACATCATTTGTGATGATGAATGCCATGCCATTCCTCTTCAAACTGTCATTCTTGGCATAGTAGATAATATGGTTGTCTGATTCAAAATGGCCAAAACCAGTCCATTTCATCTCACTAATGCCGAGGATATCAGTCTTTATGCGTTCTATTTCATTTTTGACAACTTCCAATTTTCCTAGATTCATCTTCGTACATTCCATGTTCCGATGATTAATGGATGTCTGCAGCTGTTTCTCCTCAATTTGAGTGGTGCCGCATCAGCAAATGGAGGTCTCGAAAGCTTTACCTTATCCATATGAGTAAGGCTGGGTTTACTCTGATGGTGCAGCTCTTTCCCAGTCCTATTTTGAGAGCCTTCTAACCTAACCGGACTATTCATAAAGTTGCACGGTAATGTATCAGACAGTATTTCTTTGCTACTCATAAGGTTTTCCCTGGCCAATTCTTTGAGAAGTGGGCGGCCTCTTCTTCTTCCTAGTCTGTTTCAGTCTGTAAGCTGGGCTGATACCTATGCACCATGTGCATCCCACTCAGTTTGAAACACCAGTGGCTCAGCCTCAAAACTCACATCAACACGTCACCACGGTAGGACAAACCAGCAGACAAATTTGTCTCCTGTTGGAAACCTCTCCTACCACCCTTACCTGGATCCCTGTGGCTGACTCCTCTGGACCATTTCCTGGATGGTCTCAAGGAACGGAAGATTATTTTTATGTCTCACTGTTTCATTAGGGTTTTTTTATTGTGATTTGGGTGAAAGTTTACAGAGGAAATTCATCTTCCATTCAACAGTTCATATATATTTTGTTTCATGACATTGATTGCAGTCCCTATAATGTAACAGCTCTCTTCCCGCTTCCTCCCTTTGTTTACCTTTTCCCTGTGTCCTTCTTTTCCTGTGCATTCCTGCCCTCTGAGCTATATCCCTGTGCAAATGCTGCCCTTCTGATCTCCCATGATTGATTGTTGTAAGGAGTATACCTACCTGGTATAAATGTTCACTTTATAGACTTGTTCGTTATCTGGCTGAAAGGCACAGGAATAAGTGCAGTTCCAGGCCGACAAGGGGCCACCATAGTCTGAGGTATTTTACCAGCTGGAATAGAGGATTCCCCCCCTCCCCAGGATTATTTTTAAGCCCCGAGAGCTAATGTAAATTGTTCTCCTGGGTTTGTGTTTTTGTTTTCCTTTCCTTTTGACTTGCTTGATGCCCCTTTTTCTCTCTAATTTCTCTCATTTGGAATGGAAATGTGTACCTTGTGCCTGTTCCACCATTGTACTTAGAAAGTAGATAATTTGTATCTTAGATTTATAAAGAGAAAGGAATTTTGCCCCAGGATGGATTTTAGACTGGGAGTTGATTTAAGACTTTTGGCATGATATAATGGGTAAAAGTGTTTTGCATGTGGAAAGGACATGGATTTTGGGGAGCCAAAGACCGTAATGTCATGGATTGAAGTGTATCCCCCAAAAGTTTGTGTCAGCTTGGCTGTGCCATGATTCTCAGTGGTTTAGAAGTTATGTAATCATGTAATGTGGCAGATCTGTAATGATACCCCATGTTGTGATAAGTGATCAGGTTGCAGCAACCTTAGTCACATCACAGCCCTGATTCAGTGTCAGAAGAGCTTCCCTTGTGTGGACTGTAAAAGAGAAATGAGCAGCGAATGGGGACCTACTCCCACTAAGAAAGAGGAGCTAGGAGCAGAGCACATCCTTTGCCCCGGAATCACTGTGCTGAGATCCTCCTTGGAGCAAGAGAGAGAAAAAAAATCTTTCTCTAGAACTGGCATTTTAAACTTGGGCTTCTGCCTTCCTAAATTTGTGCTCCTGACCCAAGCCATGGGATTTTCAGATTGGGCTATCTACTTCCATAGTGATACCGCCTCGGAAACCCAAGGAGTAGTCACAATGAGTTGGAGACCATGGCACATAACAACATATGTGTGTGAAAGCTGAACAGTAAATAAGAAGACTGAAGAAGAGTTGATGTCTTTGAATTATGGTGTTGGCAAAGCATACTGTACTGCCAGAACAAACAGATCTGTCCTGGAAGAAATGCACTCAGAATGCTCCTTGGAAGCGAGAATGGCCAGACTTTGTCTCACTGCTTTGGTCATGTTGTCAGAAGGGACCATTCCCTGAAGAAGGATATCATGCTTGGCACAGTGGAGGGTCAACAAAAAAGGGGAAGGCCCTCAGCTAGATAGATTGACTCAGTGACTGCAATGATGGACTCAAATATAGCAAGGATTGTGAGGATGGCACAGGACCAGGCAGTTTTCTTTGTTGTAGATAGGGTCCCTGTGAGTCAGAGTTGACTCACCGGCACCTAACAACAACAAACTAAGAGAATTAATTTCTGTTTGTTAAAGCCATCCACTTGGGGTATTTCTATTATAGCAGTGTTTAGAGAATTAAGACACCTAGTTTGCAAAAACATAAAATGACAAGAAAGATTGAATGTGGTTTACTGGTAAGAAATACAAGTTTCATAAACTTACATAATTAAGTCAAAAATAAATTATTTCTGTTGTTGTTATGTGCCATCAAGTCGGACCTGACTCATAGCGACCCCTCCTTGGGTTTTCGAGGCAGTACCACTACAGAAGTAGATTACCCACTAGTGTACATCATTTGCCCCAATTATATACAAATTGGATGTAAGTGATATTATTGTGTTCAGTTGTGAAAGAGAAGACAACACAAGCACATGTACAATAAGGTGGAAGTATATCCAAAGGAATCTAAAAGAGAGGAGGCTTAATTAGGGTTTTTAAATTATAGGGTTGTTTTTTTTTTTTTTTTTTTTTTGCTTTTGGGGAGCAGAACCCTCCCCTTATAACATGCAAGTCTTATTTGATTTTCATGCATTAAGCTTTCAGGCAACTCATGTACCAAAGCAAGGTGCTGCCTGTAAAATGGCATTAGACCCCAGAAACCACTTAATTATCTCTAAAACACTAAATTACTGTGGTTAAGACCAGATTTTGAGAAGATTGTGTAGAATCTTTTTGACATAGTAGTTGAAATAAAAGATAGTATCTTCCCTGCCCATTTCTATAGATTCTGAAACATATTTACAGTAGCAGATAACTAAGTGAACGTTTCAAATTATTATTTTAAATTATTATTACATGTTATCTTGATACACTGTGAAGAATGTAACCATTGTCACTGATCATCATGTCTAGAAATGAACAGGAGTAGGTTTTGGCTGTGTGTATTTTCAGCAGAAATAAAATAAGTAAATTAAAATTTTTTCATTTAATTTAGCTTAAAATCCTTCCATGATGTTAAGGTACGTTGGTATTGAATTTGAGTTTTGAATTATCACAAAAATCTGTTAGTCTTTTTGCTTATGGTTTTAGGTCTTTGAAAATAAGAAGCCATATATTGAGTTGTGTATATATGGTATACACTGAGCTTTGATGAGCAGTGTGTCTCTGTAAGTCACCACATACTGTTTTATAAGTCACCAT
This sequence comes from Orycteropus afer afer, assembly GCF_000298275.1. Classification (NCBI taxonomy): domain Eukaryota; kingdom Metazoa; phylum Chordata; class Mammalia; order Tubulidentata; family Orycteropodidae; genus Orycteropus; species Orycteropus afer. The sequence goes on from NW_006922414.1 coordinate 725,709, forward strand.
ATAGTATTTACCTAGAGTACAGTAGAGAAGAATACACAGCAAACATATTAACAAAGTAAATACATAACTAGTTTGAAAAACCTGCAGTGTCAGACATTTAGGATAGTTTTGGGGGACAAAATGTACCTCTTGTACCACTTGAAGGAAATTAAAAACTCTTGTTGATCTCCACTAAGCTCATCTGCACATTATTATTATTTTTTTTTAATTGTGATTTGGGTGAAAATTTGTGCAGATTATTTTTATAAAAGCTACGTGGTGACAGAAAGGGCATAGTTTTTGGAAGCATAGATTTTAGATGTAGAAATTCTATTTTTTCTTCTAGAACATAAGCTGTTTCTCCAGAGGAGAGACATCTGTCTCTTTCTTTAACATTTTTTGTAGTTGGGGTGAACATATACAGAGCAAATTAGTTTCCCATTCAATTTAAAACTCCTTTGCTTTGTCAGTTGTCATAGTTGTGGCCGTATTTTATAGTGTATGGTTCTCTTACAGTGAAGACCTGGGAAAGGATGTTGAATTTGAAGTTGTTGGTGATGCCCCAGAAAAAGTGGGACCCAAACAACCTGAAGATGCTGCCAAAAGCATAACCAATGGCAGTGATGATGGAGCTCAGCCTTCTACGTCCACAGGTAAGTCATGTCTCCAACCAGCAAGTTGTTAATTACCCACCAAGCAGAGTATAGAGAAACAAGTTTATTTTTATGAACATTGACTATAAATAGGAATCTATAAAGAGGTGTGTGTTGCTTTGGTATTGTTGTAATGGAGCTTTGAATTCATGAATCGTGAAGACATTTAAGACTGAGGGAGATTCTCAGAGAAAATAGAAATACTTTGTTATTTAATGTGTTTTTACAACTAGAAATATCAGTAGGCTTGTTAGTGCATTAACACAGTTCATTCCCTGTAGTGGTTTTGGATTTTGTATGCCTTTTATTTAGGAACAGCAAATCAGTGCATCTGACTATTTTGAACGAATAGATGTGTGGTAAGTCTGGAATTTGGAGCTTTTTTAGAACCAGTATGATTTTGTGAAGTATGTCTGAGGCCTTTTCTCCTGGGTTTTTAGTACATAATATGTGAGCTTTTCCAGTAACAAAGTCTTTACTCTGATTTGAATGTTCTTTCCTCCCCACCCCATCAACTTTTCATTTGTTTTCATTTCTTCAACCCCATGTCTTTGATGCTCTTCAGAATGTGGTGTAGTTCTTGGTTGTGTGGGAGTTTTGAAGATGAACTTTAAGACAATTTAGAGTGACCCACCTGTGGACCGTGGGTTTGTGATGTTTTTTTTCTCCCACTGAAAGTAGGAAAGGTCCACCATCCTCTTGAGGAAGCTACTATGGTGGGTTTTGGAAAATCATAATTTGAAATATTTATTTGCTGATCCCCTACTGTGGGTAGGTTTCAGAGTATATGGCAATTAGCACGAAAGATACTCTGCCTTTAATTTTGGTTGTGGAAGGAGACAAAATGATGTTTACTATAAGGTTAAGAGCATGAACTGTGGAACCTCACTTCTGTGTTTGAACCACTTTCACATTTGCTACTTTGTGACTTTAGGTAAGTCAGTCTCTGTATCTTAGTCTCCTTTTCTGGAAAACAGAGTAATACTATCTTTGTAGGGTTATGTGAAGATTAAATGAGTTGTTAATATGCAGAATGCTTAGGATAGTGGCTGGCACATTGTAAGTGCTGTGTAAGTGTTGTTGTTATTTCATCATCACTATCTACTTCTGTAGTGATACCACCTCGGAAACCCAAGGAGGGGTTGCTGTGAGTTGGGGCAACTCGATGGCACATAACAACAACTGCCACCATTAATAGGATATGCAGGCTCCCCTTTTCTGTTGGAGGAGATTGAGACAGAAACAATAATTCTTTTGAGTTGCATAATGCTTGTTATAATTTTTTATTTTGATTTGAAAAGAAATAGGTGCTTGTTATGTATAAAACATGAAAATGGCAAAGAAATATGTAACATAAAAATCAAATTCCCTAAAGGCAATCACTCTTAAATTTGATGTTATTAGGTGCTGTTGAGTTGATTCTGGTGACCCTGTGTTCAACAGAATGAAACACTGCCTGGTCCTGCACCTCACAATTACTCCTTGCTATTCTTGAGCCCATTGTTGGCAGCCACTATGTCAATCCATTTTGTTAAGGGTCTTCCTCTTTTTCTCTGATTCTCTACTTTACCAAGCATGATACCCTTCTCCAGGGAATGGTCCCTTCTGACCACCTGAACAAAGTACGTGAGACTGAAGTTTGGCCATCTCACTTACAAGGAGCATTCTGGCTGCACTCCTTCCAGGACAGATTCTCTGATTCTTCCGGCAGTACGTGGTATTTCAGTATTCTTCACCAGCACCACAATTCAAAAGCATTAGTTCTTCAATATTCCTTGTTCATTGTCCAGCTTTCACATGCATATGAGGTGATTGAAAAATACCATGACTCAGGTTAGGGCATACCTTAGTCTTCAAAGTGATATTTTTGCTCTTCAGCACTTCAAAGAGGTAGAGGTCTTTTGCAGCAGATTTGCCTAGTGAAATACGACATCTGATTTTGACATTGGATTTCTCGACCTCTGCTTCCATGGGTATTGATTGCAGGTCCAAGTAAAGTGAAATCTTTGACAACTTTAAATCTTTTCTCCATTTGTGGTGATGTTGCTTATTGGTCCAGTTACAGAATTTTTGTTTTCTTTATGTTGCAATGTAATCCATACTAAAGTGTAGTCTTTGATCTTCAGTAAGTGCTTCAAGTTATCTTTACTTTCAGCATACAGGTTTGTGTCATCTGCATATCATAGGTGGTTAATGAATCTTCCTCCAATCCTGATACCACGTTCTTCTTCATGTAGTCCAGCTTCTCTAATTATTTGCCCAGCATACAGATTGAATAAGTATGGTGAAAGGATATAACCCTTAAATTTGATATATGTTAGAATACGTATCTTTAAATTATATAAAATAATTGGTGAGCTGCTAATAATTCCTACACATTTAACCATTTTTTTCCTTTTTCCTGAAATAAGCTCAAGAGCAAGATGATGTGCTCATAGTTGATTCAGATGAAGAAGGACCTTCAAATAATGCTGGTATCAGTGAAGAGGACAGAAATCGCAAGAGGAAATTGGATGAGAAAGAGAATGTTAGTGTAAAGAAGTCACGTACAGAACCAACAGACGAGTTTGATGATATTATAGCATTAGATTGAACAGAAGTATGCTTCTAAACAGAACCTTCTTATTGGCATTAATTCATCTGGACGGAACCAGATTATTTGTTATGTCCTTTGTTCCAAAGGGAAAAAATTCACACCAACGACTTGAAAATTATTCTACTCCCTTTGAAAGCATTCATTTTGGTAGAGCTATTAGAAACATTACAGTATATTGTATTGAAAGTAGACATAGTTTTAAAACCCTTTGAACAAAGTATGTGTATAAACAGTCAAGAAATACAACAACAATGCATGTTGCCTTTTTAATGTAAATACCATTAGGTATCATTTAATAGTTTTAAAATATTGTGGTTTAGTAAAGTTGATACCTGGTTATAAATATTATGCCTTTATTTTTGGTTAGAAGAAGAGTTATTTTTTAGCCTAGATCTAACCATTTTCATACTCTGACTGAAACAGATTCAAAGAAGTGCTATGCATTGCAACTTGTTTTTTAAATGTTGACTGGCACTATGTATATTACTGTAAAACAATGTTAATTTACTCACATTTTCAGTTTGTACTGCTTGGTGTGTCTGTGTAAGAAGACAATTTTTGTGTATTGTTACAGTTTCAGGTTATTTATATTTGATGTTTTGTAAAACTCAAATACAACTATACTGTACTTGGACCAAATAAATGTCATCTTCCTTGTTACACATGCCTGCATAGTTCACATTTCTGCTGCCTTATTGGGTTATACATTATATGTATTAACAGGCATGCTGAATTCTTCCCATTTTAAAAAAAGTCAGTTTTTATGGGTATGAAGATTGAAAATATCTCCACTGTTTGTCATAGATGAACACTTTCTAAAATAAAGCTTTTTATGACAATGTTGCTTTTTTTAATTTGGATTGTCAACAGTTGGCTTTTTGTTGAGAACATGCTAGTGATCTTTGCTCAGTACCAATAACTTTTAGAACCTTGGAATTGAGGTGCCAGGGAATAGGGGAGCTTTCCATTCTGCAGTCCTTCTCTGGGTTGTCCCAATTCACCAGAGTCCCTGACCTGTCCAGCTTTGAGTGGAGCACATCACGTTTCTCTTGCCATGGACCTCAGAAGGCCTTGCCTCTTTGGGTGTTCTCAATACACATGAATGTGCCTTGAGTTTTCAGAGAAAAGCCATTTTCCCTGTTCTAAACCTGTGCCCTTGGTGGTTTTGGCTACTGTTGTTTACTTTCATATAACAAGTAAATTTTAAATGAATAATTCATTTTGTTGATCCATCTTATGTAATTTTTATTCTGTCTTCCAGCTTCTTAACTATTTAAGAAAAGAAACCAGTGCACTGTTTTTGAGTCAATTCTGACTCGTAGTAACCCTACGGGATAGAGTGGAACTACCTATAGCATTTCCACGGCTGTAAATCTACTGGAGCAGATTGCCTCATCTTTCTTTTGAGGAGGGGCTTTTGGGTTCAAGCTGCTGGCCTTTCAGTTAGCAGCTGAGTGCTTTAACCACTGCTCCACCAGGGTTCCTTTATTAACTTTTAATCCTTGTTTTATACTATTTGTACATTGAGCATATAATGAAAGCTTTCAGACATCATTTTGAATAAGACTCTCATCGTGCTTTTTGAAGTCTCCAGGATGGAGCCAGCCTTCTGATCAAGCAGCTGCTAGCAATCTAAACCTTAGCCACAGCTTAGCCTGTGATGTTCACTGTGCCTTGAGAGTTTTAGATGGTGTTTCATTTTCCTCTAGAAAAAAATTCAAATTACAGAGTAATGTAATATAAAATGAAATGCCCTAGAATACCACTTCAGAAATAAGCTTTGGTTAACCAGTTAAGTGACTTTGTTGATCACTGACATTTTGGATTCTGAAAGCTGTCCAGAATTTAGAATTTTGAAATTCTCTCCATTTACACCTCATCATGCTTTATAGATACACTCATCAACATGTTTCCAGCATTTTCTGTTTGTTCTTTTGATTGTCTGATTTGAATGTACATGACATTAAGTGCCAGTGAGATCTTTAGATGTGCTGCTTTTTTGGTAGACCAATAGTTTTCATCTTTGCCATGACTCTTTTACTACCTTTTCTAGCAGTGTCTGCCAGTTCACCTCCTGCTTTTATAATTAAGTTTGCCAGCAAGGCAGGTCTGACTACTAATAGGTGCATGTGCTGTTATGTGCCATTGAATCAGACCTGACTCATAGCGACCCCTCCTTGGGTTTCTGAGGCAGTATCGCTACAGAAGTAGATTGCCCAACCTTCCGAGGAGTGGCTGGTGGGTTTGAACCACCAGCCTTTCTGGTTAGCAGTCAAGTGCCTTAGGCACTATGCTACCAGAGCTCCCTAGGTGCATGGGACTTGCTCAAATAGCTAAGCAGATCCAACCTACCTTTACATCCCTGGAGTATGGAAATCCTTCAGGTCTGGGGTAATAGTTGTGGTCTTCCTGTGCAAATGGAATCTTAGTGGGGAGCTGGGATTGTTTAGGGTATCTTCCCAACAGTTCCCATTTCTAACCTGGAATTCACTGTTGAGAAATCATTTTGCAGCCTCATTGGCACCCAAGTTTACCACAAGGAGATTCAGCATTCCTAAAACAGAGCTGAGTCCTTAGTGCATTAACTCATCAGGCAAAGATCGCCAATGGGTACCAAAACCTTTATGTAAAAGGGAGAAAAATCCAACACAATGGACAGATCTACCTGTCACCACCATAATCAAGTGATCAAATCTGTATCATCACTAATGGGACAATCTGAGATGTGCTTCCTGATGAGATAAAAAACACCACCTTTCTAAAAAAAAAAAAATTGTTAACCCAAATCTAACCAAGCCTCTAGACTTCCAGCTGATAGGAAATAGAGGGACAAGTTGAACAACATTCAGAGGAAAATAGCTAAGTACAGAATGTGGAACAATCCATAACTCAGCTGCCTGGTATCAAATCACTTATTAGAAGGTGGGGAGCAGTTATTTTAGACTGAAAGAAATAGAGACATTGAATCTTTTTAGTGTCTTGGCTCAACAAAAATGATTAAATTTTGTGACATTGTGGAAATTTGAAATTGGAATAGATAATAAGTGATAATGGAATTGTTACTTTCTCAAGTAAGGTTTTGTAGGCCAATGCCCTTATTGAAAAAGTAGGAACGAAGTTTCATACCTACAATTTTTAAATGGCTCAGTTAGATAAATAATACTGGGAGGGAACAAAAGTAAAATGTTTCCGTTCGTTGAATCTAGATGAAGTGTATATACATTATCCATTGTACTACCTTTTCAGTTTTTCTGTGAAAATTTGTAAAAGTGAATAAATGTGTTTTTCTTTTGTGCCATGTGACTTTTTAAAGACTTCTATCAGAGCATATACTATGGTTGAACTCAGAAAGACAATAAAAACTATTTAAAATTTGAATGAGAAAGAAGGTGATTCCTGGGTCCAGCACACGAATCCTGGTGGTGCAGTAGTGAAAGCACTCAGCCACTAATTTGCAAGTCAGCCGTTTGAACTCAGAGCCGCTTCACAGGAGAAGTATGTGACAGTCTACTTTTATAAAGATTTACAGCCTTGGAAATGCTATGAAGCAGTTCTACCCAGTCTTACGGGGTCGGTGTGAGTTGAATTGACAGTGGATTTGGTTTTGGTTTGTTGTTTGGATCCAAAACTGGTGAAATTAGTTTTTCTCATCCTCCTATTGCCAGGCTGTGATTTAAGAAGGATTCTCCTTTGTTGAGCCTCCAGAGAACTAAAGAAAGCAAAATTCCCAGTAGACTTAAGATCTATTCAGAGGCTGCCCAGTAAGCAGTTGGTTCATGAAAGATGCTCCTATCACTGAAAATTATCTGTTTGTGGCACATGTGTCCAAAATGGACTTGCCCTATGGCCAAGAGACATGCAAATTTAAACCTACAAGCCTTTTGGAATATACAGAAAATAAAAAGCAAATAAGTCAGGGAAGAAAAAATGTCAGCATATGTTTCTAATACTGAGATTTGTAGGAGAGTGAATGCCTCTTGTTTTCTCAGTGTCTTAAAGCCATGTTCCTGAAAATTCCATGTGACCATTTTGAGGCAGGATATATTTAGAGAAGTATTTTTATAGACGTTTTCAAACTGGGAATACATTATTTGCATTCTGCAGATTGAAGGAACAATTTTTCTGTATCCAATTAAAATCAAATTCTAGCCAAAAGCTTATTTGAGAAATTTTTGAACTGCTTTCACTATAAACAAAAAACAGTGTAGGGCTCCCATGTACTGTTTAGTTCGGTTATATTTTGAAGATAATTATCTCTTGGGAAAGCAGTATTTTAGGAAGTTCTGCAGAATGTCTCTGACTCATGCCAGCTTTAAAAATTTTTATCTAGCAATGAGTGATGATTCATTAGATAAAGGCTCTGAGCAAGTCTTAACTAAAATGCACAATGCTCCAAGAAGTTCCTCAGGCTTTCTACTTCAGAAATATCCCAACAATTTACTTTGATTTTCAAAAGATCAATCTCAGGAAATTTAGTATTGTGCACATTGTGTTATTCACTCTTACATGTTTTGCATTCCTACTCTGTCCTCTGCTGAGTGCAGTGGAAAGCCTTGGCAACATGGTCAACTTGGGTGGAAACTTGAAAATAGTAAGACACTAAGACTGGTGTGCACAGAAACCTGATTTCCTCATCATTGGCAGCAATAGGTGATAAAATGCAGATCTGAGGATGCATGTCCTGTGTGCCACCAAGCTCAGGGGCAAATTACCATCCAATTTCTGCAGCACTGAAAGTTACCAACTTCATGCTACAGAATGTGATATAAAAAGCTACAGGAATCTGGACATTCCCAAGTAGTTCCTACTCGAACTGCATAGATTGGCTGGGGATTCTTACATGGTACAAAGTTTAGGCAGAAATTCCCATACTTGAGTCAAGGGGTAAGGTTTCAATGCAAGAAAAAGAAGGCATTAGTGCCAAAGGCATTTGACTGCTAACCAGAAGGTTGGCAGTTCAAACCCATCAGCCACTCCGCAGAAGGAAGACTGGGCAATCTACTTCTGTAGAGATTTACTGCATCAGAAACCCAATGGGGGGGTTGCTATGAATTGGAGTCGACTCAATGGTAGTGGTTTTTGTTGTTTTTGGTTTTCCCTAGTTTGAGGTTCCAGGATGGCCATTTTCTCCCTGATGAAGGAAGCTGTCTTAGGTTGGGTTCTCTAGACAAACAAAACCAGTGAAGT
>NW_006922414.1:734281-734893 GCF_000298275.1 Orycteropus afer afer
ATATATATATATATATATATATATATATATATATGGACTTGGAACTTGCAAGCCATTTCCTTGAGATCTCTCCCCCACCCGCCATCTCTCTCTCTTTCTGTGCCTCTGAAAGTAAAATGAAATCTCTGACAACTTCAATCTTTCCTCCATTTATTGTGATGCTGCTTATTAGTCCAGTTGTGAGGATTTTTGTTTTCTTTATGTTGAGATGTAATCCATACTGCAAACTGTAGTCATTAATCTTTATCAGTAAATATTTCAAGTCATCTTCACTTTCAACAAGCAAGGTTGTGTCATCTGCATATTGCAAGGAGTGTACCTCCAATCCTGATGCCATATTCTTTGCCATATAGTCCAACTTCTCAGATTATTTGCTTAGTGTATAGATTGAATAAGTATGGTGAAAAGATACAACCCTGATGCATACCTCCTGATTTTAAACTATGCATTATCTCCTTGTTCTGTTTGAACAGCAGCCTCCTGGTCTATTTGTTGTTGTTGTTGTTATTTGCCATCAAGTCGGCCCCGACTCCTAGCGACCCCTCCTTGGGTTTCCGAGGCAGTTATCACTATGGAAGTAGGATTGCCCAACCTTCCTTCCGAGGAGTGGCT
>NW_006922414.1:735256-758618 GCF_000298275.1 Orycteropus afer afer
CCGACTCGACGGCACATAACAACAACAACAACATATACATAAAACCAAAAAAATTTGCAAACTCACTGCCATTGGGTCTATTCAGACTCATATCTAACCCCATTGGATTCCCCACCCCCCGCAAAAAAATAAAAAATAAAAAACACCTCACTGCTGTCAAGTCGATTCCAACTTATCGTGACTCTTCCTTAGGTTTCTGAGGTGGTATCTCTACAGAAGTAGACTGCCCAGTCTTCCTTCTGGGGAGTGGCAGGTGGTTTTGAACTGCCAGCCTTCTGGTTAGCAGTCAAATGCCTTAGGCACTACACCACAAGGTGGTAAATCTTTACGGAAGTAGATAGCCCTATCTTTCTTCTGTGGAGCGGTTGGTGGGTTTGAACCACCAACCTTCTGGTTAGCAGTCAGGAATATTCCCTCCTCTCCCCTCCCATCCCTGGTAACCAACAAAGAAATTTTCCTCCCATGTATAAACCTTTCCTAGACTTTTTACAATAGTGGACTAATATAATATTTGTCCTTCTGTAATTGACTTACTTCAGTCAGCATAATGTCCTCCAAGTTCATCCGTGTAATGCAGTGTTTTGCAGATTCTACAGTATTATTTCATGTTGCATTCCATTGTGTGTATGTACCTTCTGGTACTTTTGGTTATCCATTCCTCCGGTGATGGATACTTAGTGGTTGTTTCTATCTTTTTGCTATTGTGCATAGTGCTGCTATGAACATGGGTGTGCACATATATCTATTCGTGTCCTGGCTCTCACTTCTTTAGGTAATATACCTGGTAATGGGATTGCTGGATCAAATGGTATTTCTATTTCGAGCTTTTAAAGGAATCACCATACCAATTTCCACAGTAGTTGTATCATTTTACAGTATCACCAGCAGTGTACAAGAGTCTCAATCTCTCCGCATCCTCACCAGCATTTGTTTTTTTCTGTCTTGTAGAATTTTGCTATTAGGACTAGAGTGAGATGGTACGTCATTGTTGTTATGATTTGCATCTCTCTAATGGTCAATGATCACTAACATTTTTTCATGTGTTTGTAGGCCACCTGAATATCTTCTTTGGTGAAATGTCCGTTCATGTCTTCTGCCCATTTTTTAATTGCATCGTTTGTCTTTATGATGTTGGGGTGTTGGAGTTTTCTATAAAATATAGAAATAAGTTTTTTTATCAGATATGTCATTGCTGAATATGTTTTCCCCAATCTGTAGGTTCTTTTTTTACTCTTTTGAAGAAGAGTTTTGATGCAAATAAGAATTTAATTTTTAGAAGGTCCCAATTATCTAGTTTATCTTCTGCTGTTTGTGCATTTTGGGTTATACTTGATCATCTGTTTATACCATGAATTAGGGCCCCTAAGTTTGCGACTATTTTTTCTATGATGATCTTTATAGTTTTCTTCATATTTAAGTCTTTGATCCATCTGGAGTTAGTTTTTTTGTATGGTGAGAGATGTGGATCTCATTTCATTTTTCTTCAAATATTCAGTTTTGCCAAGACTGTTTTTAAATTACTTTTTCTTTTAAATTTCCATTGTGATTTGGATGAAAATTTATAGAGTAAATTCATTCTCCATACAGCAGTTCATACACATTTTGTTTAATGACATTGACTGGAATTCCCCACAATGTAACAACTTTCTTCCTACTTCCTCCCCATAGTTACCTCTTCCCTTTCATGCTTTCCTGTCCCCCTCCAAGTTGTCGCCCTGTGCAAACACTGCCCTTCTGTTCTCCCACGATTGATCGCTCCCAGGAGTGTATCTATCTGATGTAAATATTTCACCCATATGCCTGTCTGTTGTTTGGCTGGAAGCCACAGGAATGAGTTCAGTTCCAGACCTGAAGGGTAACTAGGGTCCATAGTCTCGGGGTCTCATTAGTCTCTATCAGACCAGCAATATTGGTCTTTTTTTTTTTTTTTTTTATGACTTTGAGTTTTGTTCAACATTGTTCTCCCACTCTATCCAGGATCTCCTGCACTGATCCCCCTCCAAATGGTTGGCAATGGTAGCTGGGCATCTAGTTCTTCTGGTCTCATGGTCATATAGGCTGAGGATCATTTGGCCTACTAGTCCCTTGGACTAATTGTTTCCATGTGTTTTATTCATTCTTCTTTGCTCTGGATGAGGAGAGACCCATTGTTTCATCCAGGTGGTCACTTGCAAGCTTTTAAGACCCCAATTGCTACTCACCAAAGTAGGATGTAGAACAATGTTTTTGTGGTGTGTCATGCCAATTGAACTTGATGTCCTCTAAGACCATGGTTCCAAGCCCACATGTCCAACTACTCACTCCCCCTGGGTAGCTGGCTGTGGCCAAGAAGTCACCACAACCTTGTCCCTTGTCAGCTCTGCTATACACCTGGACAGTCTTACAGCACATACAAATACACTTGTAGAGATATTGTCTGCCAATGCTTTACAGGGTCATGGGCACACTAACCCATCATACTTGTTCATTCAGCCTGTCCACTCATCTATCTGCCCTTAGATCAAAGCTTGCCATTGATACGGTACTGACAACACAGTACTGTAAATGCAAGAGGGTTCATCTTTATTGTCTGTACCTTCCATGTACCTCTCTATGTCTTCCTCTTCCTCATTGCCACCATGTTGATCACTCACTTTTGGTACATTGTCCTTCCTTTCACCTAAGTCAATACTTGTCTCTACCTATCTAGGAGTGTTCCCTCCCTTCCCCTCCCATCTCTGGTAACCAACAAAGTTTCCTTCCATATATAAACTTTTCCTTGACTTTGTCCTTCTGTGATTGACTTATTTCACTCAGCGTAATATGCTCCAAGTTGACAGCATCATTTGTTAAAGAGACTGTCTCTTCCCTATTGAATGGATTTTGACCCATATATTGGCTTTCATATATTGGCTCTCATGGACTGCCTCCCACCCCTTACCTAGATCCTGTTCATCATCAACTGCTCATATGCAAATTCAACTTGAAGTTGAAGACAATTAAAACAAGTCCATGAGAGCCAATTTATGACCTTGAATATATTCCTCCTGAATTTAGAGACCATCTAAAGAATAGATTTGATGCATTGAACACCAATGACCGAAAACTTGAAGAATTGTGGGATGACATCAAGAACATCATCCATGAAGAAAGCAAGAGGTCATTAAAAAGACAAGAAGACCAAAATGGATGTCAAAAGAGACTCTGAAACTTACTCTTGAATAAAGAGTAGCTAAAGCAAATGGAAGAAATGACAAGATAAAAGAGCTGAATATATTTCAAAGAGCAGCTAGAGCAGACAAAGCCAATTACTGTAATGAATGTGCAAAGACCTGGAGTTCAAAAACCAAAATGGAAGAACACACTCAGCATTTCTCAAGCTGAAAGAACTGAGAAAAAAAGTTAAGCCTCAAGTTGCGATACTGAAAGATTCTGTGGGCAAAATATTGAATGAGGCAGGAAGCATCAAAAGAAGATGGAAGGAATACACGGAGTCACTGTACCAAAAATAACTGGTCGATTTTCATCCACTTCAGAAGATGGCGTATGTTCAAGAACCAATGGTATTAAAGGAAGAAGTTGAAGCTGCACTGAAGGAATTGGCAAAGAATAAGGTTCCAGGAACTGATGGAATATCCACTGAGATGTTTTGACAAATGGGTGCCCTGCTGGAGGCACTCACTTGGTTATGCCAAGAGATGTGGAAGACAGCTACCTGGCCAACTGACTAGAAGAGATCAATATTTGTACCCATTCCAAAGAAAGGTGATCCCACTGAATGTGGAAATTATCGGACAATATCATTAATATCGCACACAAGTAAAATATTACTGAAGATAATTCAAAAATAGTAGCAGCAATATATTGACAGAGAACTTCCAGAAATGCAAATTGGATTCAGAAGAGGACGTGGAATGAGGGCTATCACTGCTGATGTCAGATGGATCTTGGCTCAAAGCAAAGAATACCAGAAAGATGTTTACTTACACTTATTGACTATGCAAAAGCATTAAATTGTGTAGATCATAACAAATTGTGGGTAACATTGAGAAGAATGGGAATTCCAGAACACTTAATTGCACTCATGAGGAACCTGTACATAGACCAGGAGGCTGTTGTTCAAACAGAACAAGGGGACACTGCATGATTTAAAATCAAGAAGGGAGTGTGCTAGGGTTGTATCCTTTCACCATACTTATTCAATTTGTATGCTGAACAAATAATCCGAGAAGATGGACTATATGAAGAAGAACGTGGCATCAGGATTGGAGGAAGAATCATTAACAACCTGTGATATACTGATGACACAACTTTGCTTGCTGAAAGTGAGGATGACTTGAAACACTTACTGATGAAGATTGAAGAACACATTGTGCAACATGGATTACATCACAATATAAACAAAAATTCTCACAACTGGACCTATAAGCAGCATCATGATAAATGGAAAAAAGATTGAAGTTCTCAAAGACTTCACATTGCTTGGTTCTACAATCATTGCCAACGGAAGCAACAGTCAGGACATCAGATGACGTGCAAATCGGCTGCAAAGGACCTCTTTGAAGTGCTGAAGAGCAAAGATGTCTCCTTGAAGACTAAGGTGTGCCTGACACAAGATGTATATTTTCTTTCTTTTTTTTTTTTTTTATTGTGATTTGGGTGAAATTTTACAGAGCAAATTCACTTTCCATACAGCAGTTCACATAAACTTTGTCTCATGACAATGACTACAATTTAGCACAATGCAACAGCTCCCCTCCCACTTCCTCCCGATAGTTGCCTCTTCCTTGTGTCCATCCCTCCATGCACTCCTGCCTCCTGAGCTGTCTCCCTGTGCATAAATAGCCCTTCTTTCTCCCAGGATTGTTCTCTCCGAGGAGTGTTTCTACCTCAGGTAAATGTTCAACTCATATGCCTGTCTTTTCTTTGGCTGGAAGCCACAGGAGTGGGTTCAATTCCAGACCTGAAGGGCAGCTAGGGGCGATAGTCTCAGTGGTTCCATCAGGCTCTATCAGACCAGTAAACCTGTTCCCTCCCCTCGTTTTTTTTCTCAAGCTATGATATTCTCAGTCGCCTCATATGTATGTGAGAGCTGGACAATGAATAAGGAAGACCAAAGAAGAATTGATGCTTTTGAGCTCTGGTGTTGGCGAAAAATACTGAAAGTATGGTGGACTGCTATAAGAACAGGCTTGTCTTGGAAGAAGTGCAGCCGGAATGCTCCTTGGAAGTGAGAATAGCCAGACTTCATCTCACCTACTTTGGTCATGTTGTCAGAAGGGACCATTCCCTGGAGAAGGATGTCAGTCTTGGTAAGAGTAGAGGGTTGACGAAAGAGGGGGAGGCCCTCAAGAAGATGGACTGACATGGTGGCAGGAACAATATGCTCAAGTATAGCAAGGATCACAGAGCTGGTGCAGGACCGGGCACTGTTTCATTCTGCTGTGCATAGGGTCGTTAGGAGTTGTAGACGACTCCAGGGCACCTAACAACAATGGTTGATGGTCTGATCCACAGTCAGCTCCTAGACTTGTTTTGCCTGAAGATATTGAGCTTTTCCATCACCTCTTGCAACAGATGTAGTCAATCTGATTCCTTGTGTATTCAGTCTGGCGAAGTCCACGTGTTTAGCTGCCATTTGTGTTGTTGAAGAAAATGTATTTGCAATGAATAAGTCGTTGGTCTTGCAAAATTCTATCTTGGCGATCTCTAGTGTTATTTCTGTCATCAAGGACAAATTTTCCAACTACCGGTGATTCTTCTCTGTTCCCAACTTTTGTTTTCCAGTCACCAGTGATAGTTAATGTTTGGCGGGAGCACAGCAGGCCAGGCGGGTGAATGATTAAGCCGGAGGGAATTATAAGAACTGGTCAAGCAAGGAAGAGCCTGACCAGAACCCATACCAAAACCCAGCATGTAACTCTTACTTACGAAAGACCCCAGCACCTGACTCTTACTCATGAAAGCCCCCAAACATTTCTTGCCCACTATGTTAATGAAGTGCTTCAGCTCTACTTCCTGCCCCCATGCTAATAGGGTGCTTTAACCTTATTGGCTCCTGTAACACATACCCTGCTCTCAATCTGGTCCACTGAGGAACAAGAAAAGTAACATTATAAAAACGCTTTTCTTTCACCCGGGTGGCGGGTGGCGGGCTGCGTGACTTCCCGGGCCCCTCTCAGGGACCCATGAACCTCTCCCAGGAGCGTAGAATAAAACTTTCCTTTATCCTGCTCTTTGTGCCTCCTCTCTTCTTCACAGCAACCTTACAGTTAACACATTTGGTCAATAATTAGCACATTTGGTCTATTTCAGACTGCAGAAGTTGATAAAAATCTTCAATTTCCTCATCTTTGGCTTTGGTGCTTAGTACATAAATTTGAATAATGGTTGTATTAACTGGTTTTTCTTGTAGGCGTATGGATATCATCCTATCACTGACAGCACTGTACTTCAGGACAGATCTTGGAACATCCTTTGTCATGATGAATGCCACACCATTCCTCTTCAATTTGTCATTCCTGGCATAGTAGATCATATGGTTGTCTGATTTAAAATGCCCAAACCAGTCCATTTCAGCTCACTAATGCCCAGGATATCAATCTTCATGTGTTCAATTTCATTTTTGACAACTTCCAATTTTCCTAGATTCATACTTCTTACATTCCATGTTCCGATTATTAATGGATGTTTGCAGCTGTTTCTCCTCAAGTTGAGTCATCACGTCAGCAAATGGAGGACTCAAAACTTTACTTTATCCATATCATTAAGGTTGGTCCTACTTCAATGATGCAGCTCTTTCCTAGTCATATTTTGAAAGCCTTCTGACCTAAGGGCTCATACTCCTGCACTGTATCAGATAATGTTTCTGGGCTATTCATAAAGTGGCCCAGTAATGTATCAGACAGTGTTTCTCTCCTATTCATAAGGTTTTCCCTGGCCAATTTTTTGAGAAGTGGATGGCCTCTTTCTTTTTCCTAGTCTGTCTCAGTCTGTAAGCTGTGTTGAAACCTGTGCACCATGTGCAACCCTGCCAGCACTTGAAACATTGGTGGCACAGCCTTGAGCCTCACAGCAACATGCAAGCCACAACAGTACAACAAACTGACAGACAAGTTTGTCTTCTTTAGCTGTTCAAAATCTCTCCACCCTCCACTTACCTGGATTTCCCCAGCTTTCCTACCTGGTGGGGACATATATGCAAAAGGCATATATGTAAAGCCAGAGGGGATGACACAGCAGAGCAGCAGCCAGGGATCCAGGTCCCATATACATGTCTTTTATTATGTTGAGGAATTTCCCTTCTATTCCTATTTTTCTGAGAGTTTTATTATTTTTTTAATCAGGAATGGGTGTTAGATTTTATCAAATGCTTTTGCTGCATTAATTGATATGATCATATGGTTATTTTCCTTATGTGATGAATTACTTTGTTTGTTTTTCTAATGTTGAACCATCCTTGCATATCTGGTATAAATCTCATTTGGTCATGATGTCTTATTTTTTTTATATATATGTTGTTGGAACCCACTGGCTAGGATTTTGTTGAAGATTTTTGCATATATAACCATGAGGGATATTAGTTTGTAGTTTTCCTTTCTAGTAGTGTTTTTTCTTGGTTTTGCTATCAGGGTTATGCTTGCTTCATAAAATGCATTTTTGAGGATTTCATCATTTTCTATGTTCTTGAATAGTTTGAGTAGGATTGGTGTCAACTCTTCTTTGAATAATTCTAGAACTCTCCAATGAAACCATCTGGGCCAAGAGTTTTTGTTGGTAAATTTTTTTAATGACTTGTTCTATTTTTTTTCTTTTGTTATGGGTCTGTTCAAAATTTACACCTCAATCTGTGTTAGTTTAGGTAAGTAGTATGCTTCTAGAAATCTGCCCATTTCTTCTAGATTAACAAATTTGTTGTTCTTTCTGCTATCCTGATATTATCCTTTTTATTTCAGTTGAGTCTGTTGTAACGTCACTCAATTCATTTCTTATTCATGTTGTTTGTATTTTCTCCCTCTTTTCCTTTGTTAACTTTGCTAGTGGTTTGTCAATTTTATTAATGTTTTCAAAAAACCAACTTCTAGTCTTGTTGATTTTTTCTATTGTCTTTCTATTTTCTGTTTGATTTATTTCTGCTCGAATCTATCATTTATTTTCTTCTGGTGAATGTAGGCTTGTTTTTGCTGCTCTTTGTTGGAGATATTGGGTTAAGATGCTGATTTTGGCTGTTTCTTCTTTTTTGTTGTGTGTATTTATTGTTATAAATTGGCCTCTGATTACTGCTTTTGCTGTGTTCCAAAGATTTTGGTATGTTATTTTTTCATTCTCATTTGATACAAATAATTTTTTAATTTCCTTTTAAAATTTATTCTATGACCAAGTCATTTTCAAGGAAGGTGTTATTCATTTTCCATGTGTTTGCTCTTTTTCCTTTGGTCTTCTTATTGTTGATTTCTAATTTTAGTGTTGTGATCTGACAAGATGCTTTGCAGCATTTCTGTTTTTAAATATGTAAAGCCTTGCACATTCCATGTGCACTGGAAAAGAATGTATATTGTGCTGTTGTTAGGTGTAGTGCTCTGTAGATACCTCTGTGAAGTCAAGCTATTTGATTGTATTTATTTATTTATTTTTAAAATGCATTTTATTGAAAAATAATTTATGTACAGTGAAATACACAAAACTAAAGTGACATGGGTCAATGCATTTTTTTTTTTTCAGTGTTCTATCCCCTCCCCTCCACCCTGGCAACCAAAAATGTTTCCCTCCATATAGAAACCTTTCCTTGACCCTCCACAACAACGAACTAATACTATATTTGTCCTTCTGTTATTGACTTATTTCCCTCAGCATAATGTCCTCCAAGTTCATCCATATTATGAGGTATTTTTCAGACCCTACATTATTCTTTAGTGCTGATCTTTAGGTCAATTCTCAGGTCCCAACACCACTTGGAAATATTCAGGCTGTTGGTCCCATCAGAAAGCTGACAGTGCGCAGCTCCGACCGTCTCTGTACTCACTGTTTTCATTCAGGTTTTTCCACTAGTTGGTGCCTAATCCACTTCTTATAGTTCCTTTCAAAGCTCAGGGCTCCAGGATTATCTTCTGTATCCCTGTCAATTGTTTTTTCTTTTCTTTGTTGAAGAGGGTCTGTGTCACTTGTCTACCTTTTCCTCCATCTTCTGTATTTTTTATTTCTTGTGCATCTTTGTTGAGTTTTTTTGTAGTTATTCTATCTTTCATTGAAAGTGGTGTATTATAGTCGCCTACCTTTACTGTGAAGTCATCTATTTGTCTTTTCAATTCTGTTAAATTCTGATTTATATATTTTGGGGCTGTTTCATTGAGTGTGTATTTATTATGGTTATGTCCTTTTGTTCAATTGATCTTTTAATAATTATATAATTATTCCTTGTCTCTTATGGTCATTTTTGTCTTTAAGTCTATTTTATCAGATATTAATATTGCCACTTGTGCTCTTATTTGACTGCCATTTGCTTGATATATCTTTTTCTAATCTGTTATTTTAGTCTACTTTTGTCTTTGTGTCTAAGGAGTATCTCTTGTAGACAGTGTATTGATGGGTCATGTTTTCTTATCCAGCCTTCAACTCTCTGTCTCTTGAGTGGTACGTTTAATCCATTCACATTACATTCAGTGTTGTTATTACTGTTATTTTATGTGTTTTTTCATGGTGTTACTGATTTCTTTGTTCCATATAAGTTTCTGTGCTGAGCTCATTTTGTTTTTGAATTTTGTTATCATTTCCTTCATTGCTATAGTTTTATTATTTGTTAAATATTTTTACCTTTCCTCTTTTTTATTTTGATGTGAATGTTTATGAATTTTCTTTGACGTTACCCTGTGATTTATAATTTTCTTGTTAAGTTTAGAACAGTCTGTTCTATCTTGCAATTGTAATTAGTTCCTCACCATTGGGAAATTCTGTACCTATGCTCTTTATTCCCTGTGTTTGGTTTGTAGCTGTTCTCATTTACCAATTGCTGTCTCTGTTTTCCTGTTTACAGTCTTGTAAGCTAATTTTACTTTGGATATTTCTATAACTCTGTTGATTTCTGGGTTATGTCATCATGCATCTTAATCAGTTGTTGTTGTGTGCTGTTGTTTGTTCTCCATCTGAAGGGCCCTCTATAGCATCTCTTGTGATATTGCTCTACTTTTAATGATTTCTCTTTTGTTAATCTGGCAATGTCGTAAGTTCATTGTCATATTTGAGGGACAATTTTGGTAATTCACAGATGGAATTTTTTCTTTCAGTGTCTTATATATATTATCCCTTTACCTTATTCCTTGTGTGATTTTTGCCAGGGAACCAGAGCTTATCTTATTGGTTGCCTTTTGTAAGTAACTTTTCATTTTTTCTCATGCTGCTTTCAAGATTCTTTCTTTGTCTTTGGTTTTGGTGAGTTTGATTATGATATGTCTTGGTGATCTTCTTTTGGCGGTCTATCCTGTTTGAGGTTCGCTGAACTTCTTGAATGGATATATTCTCATCTTTCATCATGTTAGGGAACTCTCCCAAAAAACCTTCCTCCACTTTCACTGTGGTTTTATTTGTCTCTTCCTGTTCTGGAATTCTTGTTTACATGTAGGTTACTCTTCTTGATGGTATCACATGAATTTTAGTCTTTCTTCATTTTGTTTCATTATTTTTTCTAATTGATCCCTTAATGAAGTAGTATTGAGGTATTTATCTTCAGTCTCATTTATTCTGTCTTCCATTGATCCGATTCTTCTCCTTTGCCCATTCAATGTGTCATCTCTTTCTGACATCTTAGTATTTATCTTCTGGATTTTTATTTGTCGTTTTTCTAACGTTTCATTTCTAGTTTTTTGTTTATTTTGTCAGTTTATTCTTGTATTGTTTTCCTAAATTGTTCTAGAGTTGTTTTTGTTTTTTGTTCTTCACTTTGTCAGTGTTTTCCTTGATCTGTCTCTCAATCTGTAGAAAGTACCTAAATATAATTCTTTTGAATTCCTTATCAGGTAGTTCCAATGCTGCTTCTTCCTCAGGGATGAGGAAGGGTCTGTATCCCAGTCTCTTGTTTGTACTATTTAATCTTGCTTCTTTGTGTGAATTGGGATTGTCAGTTATCTCCAAGACAATGTGATTTTGTTGTATTTATGTTTAATTGGTGGTTGTATGTTAGTGTGATTCACTCAAGAGTTTTTTTTTTTTTTTCTTTATTTTGTTTTGATATATCTGTGTGAGCAGGGTACTATGCTCCTTTATTTTTTAGTTGGTAGTACTTAGGCACTCACCACCTATCTCCTGGTGAGTGTGATAGAAAATTGGAGTGTGTGCACAGACCTCTGTTAGCTGTTCATGAAGAGCAGTTGAGGGTGGGTTGAGCTGTTATTGGTCACTGTCTACCATTGGCCAGTTGGTGCAGAAACAAGTAGTGACCCTCACTCATTGGGTGGGGCTTTCTAGTTGTCAGCCTCCAGTGCAGTTGTCCATGCAGTCCTTGACAAGTGGAGCTTATTCTTATGTTGCTGTCCAGATTGGAAAGCTACTTGCGTATATTCAAAATGGGAGGCAGCAAAGTCTGTAAACTCTATCTCACAAGCCATTGATGCTATCCATTAAGAGTTGGGACATGTGAGAGAATGTTTGTTAGAGAACAGAGAAGGTATATATTATCTGTTGCTCTGGCATAACCATGGATATGAAGACTTTCAAAGCATATGCTGCTTTAATCTAACTGATAATTTGTAGCTTATTTCAGAAAAGGTTAAAGAAATAAAAGATGTAGTAGCCCATATAAAGAAGCAAGATGACATAGAGGTTGACTTTAGTTGACTAACCTACTGGCTGCCTAATATAGGATGGCTAAAACAATTGTTTATAAATATTCTCTTGTATTTGTTGATTAGTGTGGGGGCCTGTTGATTCATTCAGTTCCTTCCCATGTATTTAATTTTCTACAGACTCCCACAACCTAGGTTTCCAGGCAGCTGGCAGGCTCCACACCAGAACAAAGTAATGCCGAAAGCTAGCTCATCCAGGTGAAGCTTCTGATACTCTCACATTTATGTAGAGGACCAGAGCTTCAAAGACAGGAAGTTGACATTATAATACATGCCACAGAATTACATTGGGAAAAAAAATATGAAGACCTTGAGATACAGACCAAGAGATGCCAAGAATATAGCATGTGACATTCCAGGGAGGTCAGCCTGAAAAAAACAGGACCCACTTGTAGTTGATGCCTTCCAGAGCTAAATATAAAATTTTATTGTCAGAACTAAGTAGCTTTTCTTTGTTCTTGTCATAAATCAAAAGACTCAGTCTTTGGGAATGGAATGTATATACGTGACCAAAAGCTTTAGCACAAATATATATAAACTATTTACCCATGGTGATGAGGGGGTGTAGCAGATCTTCAGAGCTAATTCTTAAACTCTGTCCATTCCCTGATTATGCATAAGTGATTAAACTTCCTTGTCTCTTTTCTTGGTGTGATTGAATTAACTCTGTGTCACTCTGTGCATGAGCCCACATTTGGTTAACACAAGGAAACAATGAAGGGATCGCTAAAAATTAAATTAAAATTGCCATTAGTGTGGACAGAGTGTGGGCAGGATGAGCTCTAGTACCTAAGAAGAGATGGTCTGGGCATAGTGTGACTCTGTATTGGACCTACCTTACTTCACCTCTTTTGTGTATGTCCATTTACCTAGACCAAGGGAAGACTGATTACCAGGAGACCAGGACATAACTAGCAGCTCAGGTAATTCTGTTGTGAATCCTTCCTTTCTCCAAGAGTGGGATCCAGGCAGTGGTGTGCTGGACCCGACTGGCCCATCTCTTCCTAACACTGATTCCACACTGGTTGTTGAAATTGGCATGGTGGCAGTATTCACATCACGGAAAATGGCAAACAGCTACCAATCAGGGCTCTATCTCCTTTACTCCTACAAAGCTAGTTAAACGTTTACCAGCACTCCAGGAAGAGCCCAGGAAGAAAAAGCCCAGAGAGAAAGACAGATGAACACAATCGTGAATCCATAGACAATGCTTAAAATCCCACGTATCAGTCCCTGTACCTTTTTTTCTTCCCCATTGCACTTTCCCAGATAGAGACATAGATGAGATCACTCACTTTAGTGAGGACACAAAGAAGAAGGGATCTAGAAGACATTCAGGTAAGATATAGTTGAGACCACACTATTTTGAATACTACTTTGTTTCCATATAACATTACAATGGTAAGATTCAAGTACTTTAACTATTTTAGTGTTGACCAATTAATATTTAGATTGTTTTCATTTTTCTGTTTATTATTAGATTAAGTAATGTCTTTTAGCTAACCCTGAACCACAATATATTGTTTCAATCTTGAAGGCTCTAAGTGGGAAGTTATTTAAGAGCTGGCTTTGAGGGCAGAGATCTCCTTCGGAGCTCATTTTCAGAAAGCTGGAGATGGATTATGTAAATAGTGTGGTGATTTTGGATTACTTCCTTAGAATTGAGTCTTAGAAGGACCATTACTGTTTGTAGAAGTGTTCTTATTTTTTTAATTAGAATTCTGATCCACCAAATTTCTCTTCCTGAAAGAATATACCCACTTACACTCATACCAGAAAAATATTTGTGCTTGTTTCAACACAGTCTTGCCAGTATTTTCATTTTTACATAGTAATTAATTCAGGGAAGTGTGATATCATTGCTGATTTAATTTGTTTTTCCTTTCTCTTTGGAGAGGACTATTTTTGAAAAAATTTTACCCTGGATATTTGCTTCCTAAAACACTTGCTTCTGGCCCTGGGTGGGAGGTGGTGGGGGCTGGAATTCCGTAGGTTGGGAAGGCAGTGGGAGGGAGTTTGTTGGGACAGACCCTATGCTCTACTGCTAGCTGAGGACAATGTGCCACATCTGGCTCCTCATCAATGGCAATGTTCAAGTCAAAGTGTCCTGGTCAATCTGGGCCAGGACAAATTCCTTTCCAGGCCTCCTACCCCTAGGAACATTGTAGGCACCTTTTCAAATTCTCTGTGATGCCTGGAGAAGAGGGAACTTTTTCACTCAAGGTTGTTTGCCTGGATCCACCAGGTCCTGAGAGAGAATGGTTTTCTTTGCCTAGAGCTGTCTGAAATGTATGACAAAGGCTATGTAGTTTGTGTTCCTGGGGACAGGGCCCTTAGTCGCTTCTTGCCTTCCAAGTCGCCCCATGACTCCAGATCAGCTCGTGGGAACTCAGGATCTTTCTAGATGCCCAGTCTGTCCCAGGACCTGTGGCAACGCAAATGAGGACAGGTATTAAAAGGTACAGTCTTCACATCTCAAGGTAAGAGGTTGTGGTGGTCACAGCTGAGGCTTGTAGACCACTGGCTCTCAGTCAAAGGCCTGCTCCCAGCGTGGCCTGCCTGGCCTTAGGGGCCCGCATGTCGAGACCTGTTGGGAGGACCACTCCCCACTCCACCCGGCACCTAGCATAGGGCGCTTTCCCCACCAGCCAGCTGTTGGCTCCTGAGACCAGTGCGTTGCCATAGGGCCTAGGAGGAGCTGGGGGTCGTGGGGTCACGGATGTCCTGGGGGCACATCTGCACGAGACTCACTGTCTACTTCAGGGTGCCAGAGTTGGCACAGCTTGCCTGACTCAGCGCCTGAGACTGAGACAGCGCTGGGAAGATGGAGGAGGATGTACTGAACATTAGTCAACTGCTCGTATACTGCCTGTATTCCTCTGGCCGGGGTTGGGTGAACCGTCTCCAGTTTAGCCCGCGGTAATCCACTATCTTTCTAGGGACTTGTAGTTCCGGGCGCACAGTAGACTCGGATTTTCTCGGCGCTACCACAACCTCCCATTTGACAAGCCTAAAGTCCTCTTTAGCTTCAAGCTGCACGCCCCAGAGTTCCAGCCCAATCCCGGCCCCCCCTGAGCTCCCAACCAAGCTCGGACACTGCAGCTCCGCCGCGGCCGCCACTCCCCCCACATTCCAGAGGCCGCAGCGCCGTCTCCTTCCTCGCATTCCTGCTCTGGCAAAGGAGTCCCTCCGCCCCCTGCGCAGCCGCTGGGAGGAGGGGGAGCGGCTCGACCCTTCTAAGAGCACATTCCTCCGCCGCGCGCATTATTGCGCGGAGCGCGCGTCCGCCGGTGTCTTAGGGCCCCGCGTAGTTAACCCGCCCGGGCTTCGGCCTCGCCCCGCCCCGCGCCCAGGGGTCCCGGGGTTGGCTCCCGGTTTCGGGCGGACGATGCGGTGGCGCGGCCGGAGCGGCGGCGGGAAGCAGAGGCGGAGATGACGTGCTAGGGCCGGCAAGCCGGCCATGCAGCGCTCCCGGGCGGCCGCGGACGACGCAGCCCTGCTCCTGGCCGGATTGGCCCTGCGGGAGCTGGACCCGGGCGGCGACTCTCTGGGCAGGGGTCGGCAGGCGCCGCCACCCGGACCAGGAGACGAGACGGCGCAGGCGCTCGGCCGCAGAGGCAAGGGAGGCGGCGGCGGCCCGGAGACTGAGGCGGACGGACTGAACCGTGGAGAGAGAGGCCCACGGCGTGCGGCGCCCGCCGAACTCAGCGCGCATCCTGCGGGCAGCCCGCGGGCCAGCTTGGCGGGCTCCGACGGCGGCGGCAGCGCTCGTTCCAGCGGCATCAGCTTGGGTTACGACCAACGCCACGACAGCCCGCTCTCTGGCCGCTCAGACCGGCGCCCCGGCCGGGGGCCACCGTCGGTGGGCAGCGCCCGCTCCAGCGTGTCCAGTCTCGGGTCCCGCGGCTCGACCGGCGCCTACGCCGACCTCCTGCTCCCTGGAGCCTGTCTGGCACCAGCTCGCTCCCCGGAGCCTGCCGGACAGGCCCCCTTCCCTCTGCCATCGCTCCAGCTGCCCCCGGGCCGCGAGGGAGGCCCCAGCGCGGTGGAGCGGCGGCTGGAGGTGCTAACTCGGGAGCTGGAGCGGGCGCTGGAGGCGCGCACAGCGCGGGACTACTTCGGTGAGCAAGCTCGGCCGCACCCGCGCTCCACACCAGAGACCTTTCGCGATCTCGACTCCGAGGGCCCAACAACCGAGCGGAGGAGTTCGGGGTGGGATGGGGCTTAGAGTTAGGATGGGGTTCGGGGTGAGGAAGACTTGTCTCTCCTGCGGCTGAGGCGCAGGAGATGTGTGAGGGTGAACCGTCCGGTCTGGGGTTTACTTAGAACAGCAACTTCGTCAGGCCGCGGGAGGGACCTGGCAAAGTGCTTTGACACACCGTTTCTTAACTTGGAGAAAAATCGGGTTAATAGAATATTTTCTGGATATATGTATATTTTTTCTTAACTCTCGGCATCTGCCCCTACTCATCCTACTTACCCAGGTATGCCCGCCGACCCGGTGCCCCCTCCCTTTTAGTAGTATGAGGTGTGGGCAGGAGAAGGGAGGAGGAACGGTCCAGGCCTCTCTCTGCCTGACCTTTGGCTTTGGGGATGATGGGGGTAGAGGTAGAGAGAGCGGGAGGGAGGGTAAGTCCACTTTGGGGCGGGAGCGAGGGACGGGAGGACAGAAAGGAACTAGTCAATCACGCTGGGTTGCCCTTGCTCTGGGCCAAGCTGTGTAAACGGGATGTTCCAAACAATCCTGATTCACAAAGTTTCCGAAAGCCCCCGTTCCCTAGCCCCTGACCTCCTGATCCCTAGTCCTTTCTAGAACTTTTAGGGAAGGGAGAGGTACTGAGGCCTGGGGAAGGGTTGTCCCTTTCTCCCTTCTTGAGAGGTAGGAAGTAGGAAGGCTAAAACACCTAGCTCTGGGGTGGTGGTTATCCTGCCTAGGACTGAGGCCGCTCTGGGTTTTGTATCTTGCATGCATTCATTCCAGTTAGCATCTCAGGGCTGCCTGGAACTGGCTCTTGAGAGATGATCATGAGGCTGTTTGAATCCAGATGGGGTTGTTCCAGGCAGAGGGAAGAATGGACAAGAAGAGGGAAGTGTGGATGTGTATTGAGGTTGCTATAATGCTGGAAGCTATGCCACTGGTAATTCAAATACCAGCAGGGTCAGCCATGGTTTCAGCAGAGCTTCCAGACTAACACAAACTAAGACAAAGACCTAGTGATTTACAGCAGTTAGCAGTAATAAGAATGTGTTGCCCAGGATGGATCAGATGGTCAGGGGCATGTGAGGGCCAAAGCGGTTGGTCTGCCTTTGGGGTAGAAGACAACTGAGGGGTTTCAGGACTATCTGGAAAATGGCAGGCTAAAAATTTGTGGTTTGGGCTGCTGTTGGGTGGCCTGGGAGTGGAGGGATGAGTTGGGAATCTGTTGTCTCATGCCAAGGCAGGTACCAGGAACAGAAGCCACAGCTGTTTTCCGAAGGGAACACTTTCCAGTATCTTCTCTTCAGGTGAAGTTGCCCATTCTCCTGCACCCGACACTGCAAGGTGTAGAGGGGGGGTGCATTCTTTGGGCTTTCGTAGCTGGTGTAGAATCATTGTGTGACACAGGGTTGGCCAAAGACCCAGGCAGTAATGTGAACTATAAAGGGACTGATGGTGAAAGATGTTCAGACACAGGACTTCTAAATTTTTCTTTCTAAAGAGAAGCTACTGCTCAGCTCCAGCCCATTGTATCACATGTGGGAATGTGAGAGGAGTGATGATAGATGTTTGGTTTTTCAAGATGAGTCAGACATTCACATTTAGGTGGTATTTTCCTGATTTTTAAAATTATGGGCAACTAATATTCTTGAAATATGTACTGTGGATATTTGGTCTTTTAGAAATACAGAAGTGGCATTTTCATACAGTTCAAACTACATAATAACAAAATTTTAATAAAAGGAAGTCTGCAGTTAGTGTGAGCTCAAGTGATCCCATAAACTTCATCTTTAGAGTGTGTTTCTTCTATCCGTGCCATTCTTCCCCTCTTTGGCCCTGGCATCAGCTGACCTTCTGGTCCCTCTCTGCCATTTGTTGATGTCTTTGGAACTTTCTCTCCATGCCAGCTTCTGCAGTCATCAGTCAGCAACAACCTCAGGCTTCCAGAACCTTTTAAGTGTTGGTGACGTTCTGCCTTTTATTCAGCCATGCACTCTCAGGATCACATCCTGTTTTTGCTTTACTTCAGCAGTCTTTGGTTCTGACCCTATCCTGTCTTATTGGTACTTGTGGATCCTCTAATTGCTCTTTGTCCAACAGAACCTTGACTCTGAGTCAGTGCTGCAGCCCCCTTTTCTGCTGCCATACCTAGTGGTAAGGGGCTGTTGAGGAAACCCTTGAGACCACCGTAGATTTATAGTCTTTAATTCCATGGTTGCCCTGGCACTACGATCACCCTTATCCTTAGTCAGCTCTTTGTTATTTCCTCAACAAACTCTCTTTCTTCTGGCCTTTGCTCATTGCTTCTACTTTGCTGAGAAAATTGAGGCCAACAGTTGCAGTTCCTCACATGCAGGCACTCTCAAGATCACCTCCAGCCTCATTCTCCTGCCATCCCAGAGGATGTGGTTCTTTCATCCCCAGCCTCTACTTCCTTCATCTTCATCTTCATCTTCATCTTTCCTTTTACCATTGACATTCTCCTTTGGTTATAAACACATACAGGACTCTTTCATTAAACCAAGCCAAACAAACCCAAAATCAAAAACCCTCAGACCTCCATGAACACAAAATGCCCTCAGCTCTTTCATCTCACCCTTTTGTCATCCCATTGTCATGCTTATTCACCTCCCAATCTCTCCTCAGATTGCTTGTTGTCTGTCCCTGTTTCCTTTCACCTGACTGACAGTTCTTGCACAGGACACAGATAACTTCCCTGCCCCTGCCCAGTGGGTGTTTTCCAGGTCTTGTTTGTCTGGATCCAGAGGAATATTTAAGGTATGGCATGTGCCCTGGGCTCCTCTTGAAGGGGGGCGCCACTGAGCAGTTTCTGTTAACCCAGTATGACCTGATTTTCATCAGAGATAGCAAAGAAGGAGCAGTTGTAATTTTCATGTATGCCATAATGTGTTAAGAAAAAGATTGTCTTGTATTTTTGAGCTGAGATCATGCTAAAGTTATGTAAAAGGTGAGTGTCAGATGTTTGGACAGGACCTAACTGCTGTGTCCGACAGTGTAGAATTCACTCTCCTTGAAATGTTCTACTTGTTTAAATTCTGAATTCATATTTCCTTAATGTATTTTAACTAAAATGATGGAGCTCTGGTAGCATAGTGGCTAAGGCACTTGACTGCTAACCAGAAGGCTGGCGGTTCAAACCCACCAACCACTCCCCGGAAGGAAGATGGAGCAATCTACTTCCGTAGTGATACTGCTTCGGAAACCCAAGGAGGGTCGCTATGAGTTGGGTCCGACTCGAAACACATAACAGTATAAAACGATACAATCACATATTTAGAAAAATCAACCAGAACCAAAAAACTAATAATAGGAGGTAATAGCTTCTACTCTTGTCCACTCTCTAATCTTTCCCAGAGACTTCAAAAGTTTTATTCTTTTCGCTGGTTATTCTGGTAACTTAATCAGAGAAATGACAAAGTTAAGTTTGCAAAGCTGATGGGTACAAGTGGAGGTGTAAGGGTAGGTCATTTTCACTTTAGAAAGGTAGGTCCGGGTCTGGCTACAATTTAGGGGATGGATTTTTTGGGACGAGGCTGTGACACAGTGAAGAGGCTGTTGTATAAACTATTCAGATAAGAACTGATGCTTTGATTCAGGCCAGTGGGTATGAGGGAAAAGGATGAAATCAAGATCAGAGAGTAGAGGAACCAAGCCCCTTGAGTTGGACGTGAGGGAGAGAAGGTAAACCTGGGTGCTTTCTGAAACCTAAAAAGTAAAAAACCAAACTCACTGCAGTCGAGTCGGATCTGATTCATAGCAACCCCTCCTTGGGTTTCCAAGGCAGTATCACTACGGAAGTAGATTGCCCAGTCTCTTCTGATGAGTGGCTGGTGGGTTTGAACCGCCAGCCTTCTGGTTAGCAGTCAAATGCCTTAAGCATTACGCCACCAGAGCTCCTATGGAACCTAGGCACCTCAAAGTACCGTTTCCTTACGGGAAACTGGAGGGAAGAGCATTTTTGGGGGATCTGGAGTTTTATTCTGGGCATGCAGGTGTTGTATTCTAGGGGCAGTCTGGAAGGTGGATCTGCTACTCAGGAGAGAGGTCTTGGCTGGCAGCAGGGATCCAGGATTGCTGGGTAGAGGGGAACCAGTCAGGAGAGGAGGGAACTGCCTAGGAAAACTGGGTAAAGCCCTGTCCTCACATGGGGATCTGTAGACTTGGTTTGTTTGCCTCTTGCATTTTCAAAATTTAAGTTGGTAATTAATTTCAGTATGGAATGATTTCATATACACGTCTAGATTTCTAGCTTTTCTTGAAAAATTAGAATATCTGGCAGTGTTGGGCCTGCTTCCCTCCCAGTAGCTGTCAGCAGAGCTCAGGTGTGGCTGCAACCTCTGGCGGCCACTGGCACTCTTTACATTCTGGACTGGTTGGCTTTCCTGAGGGAGCATCAGAATTGGCTCTCCTTGGGGAGCACGAGGCCTAGGAGGTCTAGGACCGAGCTGAGGAATATCCAGCTGAGCTGGAAAGAAGGAAGGAACAGAGGCCAGATGCACGTTGTACCCTGGAAACCAAAGAGCAAGGGATAGTCCGCCCTCTAGCAAGATCAAGACTCAATCCACAGAACTAAGTGTGGACTAATCTTTCTTGATTGAGGAAGGGGAGAAATGGGGTGGCTGGTAAAGGAGGGAGGAGTTTTTCAAGGTGGGAGAGGCTTGAGCATGGTTATATGTTAAGGAGAGGAATCTAGTAGAAAGCAAGAGGGAGAGGATAAGGCATCATTTCCTGTAGCAGCTGGAAAATTTAGGATCCAGTGGGCAGGTGGAGATCATTTTCATGCCCTGTGGGGTGTGAGAGACCCTGGGTAATGCTGTGAAGAGGTTTGGGTGGCTTCCTACTGCCTGGGTCATCAGGAGGGCTGGGCAAGGAAGGCTTAGTGCTAGAACCAGGGTCCACTTAACATTGCTGGTCTCTCCTCTTTCCCTGCCTGCCTGTCTGCTGAGCTTTCTACCTTATACTGCTAGGGATAGTCCCCAATTTCATTCAACATTCCATACCAACTTCTCTCTCTTATTTTCTTTCGGCCTTTGTTCAAATATCACCTAGTCAGTGAGACCTACTCTGATAACTCCAATTATATCAGCTATATTTTTCTCCATAGCACATATTTCCACTTGGCATATTATTTAACTGCTGTTGCCTGTCTCCCTCTACTAGAATGCAGGCTTCTTGAGGGTGGGGTCTTGGTTTCATTCACTGCAGAATGTCCAACTCCTAAGGAGCTCTGGTGACGTAGTGCTGAGACATTAGACTGTTAACCAGAAGGCTGGCGGTTCAAACCCACGAGCCTCTCCTCTGAAGGAAGGTTGGGCATTCTACTTCCGTAGTGATACCGCCTCAGAAACCCCAAGGAGGGCTGACTATGAGTCGGATCTGACTTGATGGCAGTGTGTTTATTTTATGTAAGCTGTGCTGGAATTATGGCGGCCATCAATGTCTGTGTGCGGAATGAACAAGAAAATAAGCCAGCCTGATGGTACAGAGTTGTTGGTCTTGCAAAATTCTGTCAGGTGGTTCCCAGTGTCATTTCTATTACCAAGACCATATTTTCCAACTACTGGTGCTTCTTTGTTTGCAACTTTTGCATTTTAATTACCAGTAATTATCAATGCATCTTGATTGTATGTTTGGTCAATGTCAGACTGTAGAAATTAGTAAAACTCTTCATTTTCTTCATCTTTGGCTTTAGTAATTGATACATAAATTTGAATAATAGTATTAACTGGTCTTCCTTTTAGATTTATGGGTATTATCCTACCACTGACAGCATTGTACTTCAGTATAAACCCAGAAAAATCAAGCCCACTGCCATTGAGTTGATTTCAACTCATAGTGACCTCCATTGGGTTTCCAAGGCTGTAAATCTTTATGGAAGTATATAGTCTCATCTTTCTCCCATGGAACTGCTGGTGGGTTTCAGGGCTCACCTTCTGGTTAGTAGCCAGATGCCTTACCCACTATACCACCAAAGCTCCTTACTTCAGTATAGATTGTGAAATGTTCTTTTTGGCAGTGAGTATGATGCCATTCCTGTTTAGTTTGTCATTCCCAGCATAATAGACCATATAATTGTTCGATTCAGAGTGGCCAGTACCAGTCCATTTTAGCTCACTAATGCCTAGGGTATTGATCTTTATGCATTCAATTAAATTTTTTGACAAGTTCTAATTTTTTGAGAGTCATATTTCATATATTCTACTTTCTGATTATTGGTGAATGTTTGCACCTGTTTCTTTTCATTTTAAGTTGTGCCAGTGACTTATTGCTTGCTGCTAAAGGGGCAAGGAGGCGGTATCTTTTGACCTCCTCTAACTACACAAGAAGACAGAATCATTATCAGCAGCCCGTGGCCTGTTCCTGTGAGGGCAGGTATGCCACCAACTTCCAGCCCTCTTACCAACCTCGACACAACTCTCTCTCCATGGCATCAACCACCTCTTTGCTGCATTTAGTAATTCGCTTCAGTGGCCACAAAGAATTCACAGATTTTGGGGTTTATTAGGGAAGCAACAGGCTGTAATTCAAGTTCAGGAACACGGCTCAGGATACGGTTCTTTGGTCAGGACAATCTCTCCTCTGCTGTGCCCTTAGAAATTCCTCTTTGGCCCATGGCCTCTGCCTCTGTGGGCCAGGTAAGCTTGCCACTCTGTCTCATGCCTCTTGTTTCCACTGCTGCTGTCTCTCAGCTGGTTGTTTCTCTCAGCTGGTTATCTCTCTCTCAGCAGTCAGATTCCTTCTACCTCTCTATGGAGAAACTCACTGCCATTGATTCGGATCCAACTCATAGCGACCCCTGTTTGGGGTTTTCGAGGCAGTATGGATAACATTGCAAAGAATGGAAATTCCGGAATACTTAATTGTGTTCATGAGGAATCTGCATACACCAAGAAGAGGCAGTTGTTTGAACACAAGGAGCTATACTGCATGGTTTAAAATCAGGAAAGGTGCGCATCAGGTTTGTATCCTTTCACCATATTTACTAAGTCTGTATGCTGAGCAAGTAATCTGAGAAGCTGGACTATGTGTAGAGGAACACGGCATTGGGATTGGACGAGGACTCATTAACAACCTGCAATATGCAGGTGACACAGCCTTGCTTGCTGAGAGTGAAGATGCATTTACTGATGAGGATAAGGCTGCAGCCTTCAGTATGGATTACACTTCAACATAAAACAAAAATCGTCACAACTGGACCAATAGCAACATCATGAAGTTATCAAGAATTTCATTTTATAAAACAAAGGAGAAGAACCACATGATCATATCAATTGATGCAGAAAAGGCATTTGATAAAATCCAACACCCATTCCTGATCAAAACTCTCAGC
>NW_006922414.1:761783-771689 GCF_000298275.1 Orycteropus afer afer
TGAACTGCTGTATGGAAAGTGAATTTGCTCTGTAAATCTTCACCCAAATCACAATTAAAAAAAAAAAAAAAAGAATTTCATTTTACTGGGATCCCCAATCAGCACCTATGGAAGCTTTGTTGTTGTTACGTGCCGTCGAGCCAGACCCGACTCATAGTGAACCCTCCTTGGGTTTCTGAGGCAGTATCACTATGGAAGTAGATTGCCCCATCTTCCTTGTGAGGCGTGGCTGTTGGGTTTGAACTGCCAGCCTTCTGGTTAGCAGTCAAGTGCCTTTGGCGCTACACTTCCAGAGCTTCCCCTATGGAAGCAGCAGTAAAGAAATCAAATGATGTATAGCATTGTATAAATCTGCAAAAGGCCTTTGTAAAGTGTTAAAAGAGCAAAGATGTCACTTTGAACACTAAAATGCACCTGATCCAAGCCATGGCATTTTTACTAGTTTTATATGCATGTGAAAACTTGGACAATGAATAAGGAAGAACACAGAAAAATTGATGCATTGAATAGTGGTGTTGGTGAAGAATATTGAATATACCATGGACTGCCAGATGAATGAATAAATCTGTCTTGGAAGAAGTACAGCTGGAATGCTCCTTAGCAGTGAGAATGGTGAGACTTCATCTCTTGTACTTTGGCTATGTTATCAGAAGGGATCAGTTTCTGGAGAACGATATCATGCTTGGTAAATGAGAGGGTCAGCGAAAAAGGGGAAGACCCTCAATGAGATGGATTGACACAGTGGCTGTAACAATGGGTTCACACACAGCAACAATTATGAGGATGGTGCAGGACTAGACATTGTTTCATTTTGTTGTACATAAAGTCACTATGAGTTGGAGCCAACTTGATGACATCTAACAACACCACAACCTGGTACAGATGAGTAAAGTGTGGCTAGAGAGAGTTGGTGATTCTGTCTTGGGATATGCCTGTGTGGCTTTAATTCTTTGTATCAAAAAATAAGTGTTTTCAATTTAAAGGGTAGGATTTGGTTCATAGACAGAAGAAAGGATTTCCCCTTAGTCCAAGAGCAAGTCATGAGGGAGGAGGCTTGGATTGACTTTTTAGATACATATGATCTATGTATACACACATGTATTTGTATATGTTGTTGATATGTGCCGTCAAGTTGGACCCGACTCATAGCGACCCCTCCTTGGATTTCTGAGGTGGTATCACTATGGAAGTAAATTGCCCAACCTTCCTTCTGAGGAGTGGCTGGTCGGTTTGAACCACCAGCCTTCTGGTTAGCATTCAGGTGCCTTAGATCTGTATACATATGTACATGTATATGGATCTCATATATATATATATGTGTGTGTGTGTGTATATATATAGATATATTTTTAGATATAATAATGATACTGAGAATTGCTTTAGTTAGTTCTGAATCTGTGCCAGATGTTCTGCTAAGCTTTGAATCCTCAAAACAACAGCAACAAACCCTAATTGTCCCCATGTTAATCATATGTAATTGAGTGTTGGAGGCTCAATTCAGGTGGTAAACACCATCAGAACTGGAATTTGGATGTATGCCTGTCTGGTTCCTAATCCATGGTATTAACCACTGCTTTCTCCTGACTTTTTTCCCATAGGCATTTGCATCAAGTGTGGGCTTGGTATCTATGGAGCAAGGCAGGCATGCCAGGCGATGGGGAGCCTGTATCACACTGACTGCTTCATCTGTGATTCATGTGGTAGGTAATGTCTTTGTACATCGGACACAGACCTAAGTCCCAGGTATATGGACCACCTAGCTCTAGCTCAACCTGGAGTGTGGAGGAGGCTGGTTACAATCTTCTCACGCAGTTGAGTGTGGTCATTTCCCTTTGGACCTGGCCTGCTTTTGAGACCCAGGCCCCTGGGGAGATCTGCTGCCCTGGGGAGGGAGGCATGGAGCAAGTGAGGAACCTTTTGTTGATTGTAAGGTACAGCTGGGCCTTTGCCCTCAGCTTTAGAGCTTTTGTTCTAGGCCGGATATCAGTGTGTCTCTGATGCTTGGAAGGAGAGTATGGAGCCAGGGAGGGTCTTCCTGCCCACTTGGAGTTGGGACTCATCTTTTTTCCTGCAATTCTTTTTCAATTTATTTTTTTCTTCTAATTTTATGCATATGATATTTACCACCTTGGAAACCTAATGGGGGTTGCTATGAGTTAGAACCAACTTGATGGCAGTGAGTTTCCTTTTACAATATATTATAAATGTTATAATTTAATTTAGACAAAAGTATAAAAAGAGAAAGATAATTATCCAACCACCTTAATAAATCCACACTCTTGATTTTCCTAGCATTCTTTCAGACCTTGCCCCTATGCAGGCATCTCTTATTTATTTACATTAAACATTTAAATATTTTGTTCTATGAAAGCATCATACATGCAGCTTTAACTCAGATAGTCCTGAGAAGCTAATTGTAAAAAACTTTTTCCACTTCTAATTCCATTCCCCAGAGGCAGTCACTTACTGTGTTTTTAGCATTTTCTTCTCGTGTTTTTATTGGTTGCCGTTGAGTTGATTCTCACTCACGGACACCCCGTGTGCTCAGAGTAGAACTGCTCTATAAGGTTTTCATAATTAGACACTGGGCCTGTCTTCTGAGGTGTTTCTGGGTGGGTTTGAACCACCAGCCTTTCTATTGTGCCACCCAATGACTCTAATTTCTTCTAGTAGACTTCTCCCTATCTCTGATAAGCATACACAACTATTTCTCAGTATATCAGTTTTTGGTATAATTTGCTTTTGCTGTGATGGAGGAATAGGTTTTTAATATTGACTGCTCCCCCTTGTCTCCTTCTTGTCTTCCCAGTATAATCATATCACTAGTTTTGTTGAATCAGTAGATTGAATATACCTGACCATTGCTGTATAAGTATTGTTCACTGTAGAACCAACAATGATACTGTAATTACATCCCTTTTTTCTAAAGACTTTTACTTTTCCTGGAGTTATCTACCCACCCCCCCATCTTTATTTACCCTTTGTATTGTCTTCCTTTGTCATTGTTCTGGTTACCTAGTGCCACTCTGACAAGAATATACCACAAATGGGATGGCTTGAAGAAACAGGAGTTTATTCTCTTAGAGTTTGGAGGCTTTAAGTCCGAGTTCAAAGTGCCAGGCTCTAGGTGCTGGGTGAAAGCCCCTCAACCTTGGGCTTCAGCTCTGCCTCTGCTCCTGGCCCACTGAAACTGGAGGCTTTTCTTCACTCAGCTGCTGGCTGCTAAGGCTGACAAGCCCAAGGATGACAAGTAATAAGGCACAGTCCTGATGTTACCAAACCACATGGCAGGCCATTAATTCAAGTCCATTAAAGGTCCCAAGGTTGGCAGGGCTACATGCAGGCTTCAAGTGTGCCATAAGCTAGAGACTATTCCCCAAGGCTTCTCCTTATGTACAGGAAGCAGACCACATCCCTAGGGCAGTTACTCAGCTGCTCACAGTAGACTCCACCATGGAGTTGATTACTAGTCTCATCATGGGGAACACTACATTCAGCTGTCCAGCCACTCAACCAGGCCCAGCCTAGTTGACACACAAACTTCACCACCACAATCTTATATTCAGTTTACTTTTCTTTTTTTCATAAATACCTTACTATGTCAGACATTCTGCTGAGTTCCCACTGGAAGCACCTGGGTCCTTCTGACTCTGAGCCAGTTGCCCCTTAAATTCTGCTGTGGCATTAATTCTACACCTTCATGTGTATACTGTTCAGATTGAAGCCACAATTTCCCAGGAGCTTTCAGTGGCAGGTAATAGAGAGGAGGCTTAAATGCTAACAATATTTCTTGGCTTAGTCAATGGGGAACCCAGAGATAAGGCTTGCTTCAGGATGGGATTAATCTAGTGACTCAGGCCCTTTGATTCCCTTCATCAGGTTGTCCTTGGGTTTGGCTTTATCAGTAGGGCAACTTCTTTCATGTCCAGGGTAGCTTGAAATATGGAGCATCTCTTCTGGTCATTCTCTTGGAATGGGGACACTTCTTTTCCAGAAAGTACCCACAAAACCTCTTCTCCTGAATATCACTAACCCAAATCATCTTACACATCCATTCTTGAGCCAGTTCTGTGGCTGAGGATGGGTGCTATGATTTGATTGATTTAGTTCCCTGGGTCCCTGAACCAATATTGTGAGGGAGGAGTTATCTTTTTTTTTCTTTTTACATTGCTATAAAACATTTAATGAATGAGTAAAAGGGAGAAAAGATTTCTTGCAGAATTCCAGTGAAGAAGCATAGAGGAAATGGAAGGGAAAAATACCATTTAATAAACACCAGAGTAGTAATAACCCCACAAGTACTATTTATCAATGAATGTAAAAATTAGGAAGCAAAAGTACAAAGAAAAGGAGAATATTTGTAGTCTCAAAATTGCCTTGTGACAAATTAATCACAAGGGGCAAAATAGTTCTTTTACAATAGGAAAGAAGGGAAGGGAATGTGGTAAAATTGAAAATAAAACAAAATAGTTTTCAGTGAAATACATGATGAGTGTAATTAACTGTATGCGAAATAACATCAAGAAAAACGTGAATATGAAAGTACACTTGCTCAGGCTATATTCCCTTCACCCTTATTTCTCACAACCAAAGACTTCTGAGAATGATAAAATCTAGCTTGGATCAATAAAATAATGAGTACTGAGGAGTGCTGTACTGCAGGAAAGTAAAATAGTCATTCCTCCAAAAGGCACAAAGCAATTTTAGTGCCCTTTTCATTTAGTTAGTATTACTTTTCTTATTTATGACAAACTTTCTTTTTTAAGCACAGAATTTCAGATATTTGCTCTTTGAAGTGGTAACAGTAAGGAGGAGACATCCCACTTTTGATGGAGTAGTCTTTCCACTGTGCGATCTTGTATGTTAAGTAAGGTGTGAGGAACAACTCCAGGCTTTCCCACATTCTTACATTCACAAGGCCTCGCTCCACGGTGAGAAATTATCTTTATACTCATCAGTCCTACCTCTGGATACGGGAGTGGATTCATATTTCCCTGCAGCACACCAGGCTATGTGAGGGAAGGATGGATACTGAACAAAACCTGGAAAAGGGAGGAATCAGTGCTGTGAAGCAACCAAAAATGTCTCCATCATGGGCGTCATTATTTTACTGTAGTTAGAATGGCATGTAGGTGGTAAATTTTCTGGATTCTGGTATGTCTAAAATGTCTGTATTTTATTTTCACACTTAATTTATTGTTTGGAAATAGAACTCCAAGTTGGAAATAGTACTCACATAGAATTTTGAAGTCATCGTTTTATCTTCTAGCAGCCAGTGTTGTTGAAATCTGATGCCATTCTAATTCTCATTTATGTGTATGTGATCTTTTTTTTTTTTTTTAAGGAGCTCTGGTGGTTCAGTGCCTAAGGCATTTGACTGCTAACCAGAAGGTTGGCGGTTCAGACCCACTAGCCATTCCATGGAAGGAAGATGGGGCAATCTACTTTCATAAAGACTTGCTGGAAACCTGGTGGGGGTTGCTATGAGTTGGAATAGACTCAATGGCAGTAGGTTTTTTTTTTTTTTTTTTTTTTTTCGTAGGTCTCAGGAAGAAGGCAATCATGTTGTACAAATCCTGGACACTGTTCCCATTATAGCTTCTGTGAGTGGTTGTAAACTGTACAATTCCAGGGGTACCATTAACATAGATACAATGAGAATAGCAGCCCTAGAGTGATGCAATGAAGCAGGCTGGCTTAGTATATTCTGTTTGTATTTGGTGTAGGCTTTTTGTCATTGGTTGTGCTAGACACTCAAAAGAACCCTTTCACAAAGAAGACTTGCCCCTAGTTCTAGGATTTTTACTTTTGTACTATTTGATTTCCTTCCTTCTTTTTTTCTGTGGAACTGAATTCTTATCCTAATATATCATGACCAAGTTCAGTTTATCTGAAGAATGCTAGGGTGAATTAACATTAGAAAACTCATTAACATAACTCATCTCATTATCAGATTAAAGGAAACACTCTGCCTCTACCACACGAGACCAGAAGTAGATGGTGCCCAGCTACCAATGCCAACTGCTTGGAAGGGGATCAAATGTGGAGATCTAGGTAGAGTGGGAGAAAAAATGTGGGATAAAACTCAAAAACACAAAAATGACTAGAATTGCTGGTCAGAGAGAGACTGGTGGAACCCCTGAGACTATGGCTCCAGGTTACCCTTTGGGCCTGGAAATGAACTCATATGGACTGGCTCTTAGCCCAACAGTAGAAAGACCTACATACAGAACACCTACCCCAGATTGATGCACTACCTATTTCAGGGAGATGCACCTTTGGATCAATCAGCCATGAGACACCAGACGGGCAGCACTCACATAGAGGGAAAGCTGGACAGAGAGGAATGCCTGGATGAGAAGGGCACGGGGGGGGGGGATGGTCACAGGAGGGAAAAAAATGAAAAAGGAAGAAAAAAGGAAACACTGCAATCATCTCAATAGATGTGGAAAGAAGAATTAATAAAATTAAACATTCATTCATAATAAAAACTCTCAGTAAACTAGAAATAGAAGGGAACTTTCTAAACCTAATAAAGGTCAGTTACCAAAAATCTGTTCTGATATCACATTCAATTGTGATGTATGAGAAGAATTTACTGTAAAATCAGGGAAAGACAATCATGTCTTCTATAGAACATGGCCCTGCAAGTCCTAGTAAATACACTAAGAGAAAGATAAGTATATCATATTCATACATATTCTACTTAGACTCAATAGCATAGACATGTCTTTTCTTCTCACATTAATCTATGAATTCATTACAATTTCAATTAAGTAGATTTTCATGAATTTGACAAGCTAATTCTAAAACTTTAATGGATGTTCTGGTTATCTAGTACTGCTCTGACAAGAATATACCACAAATGGGTTGTGCTGTGAACATTCTTGTAGTGTTCATTTTGTGTACATTTGTTTTCATTTCTTTTGGGTAAATTGTAAGGACTAAGGTCCTATTGTATAAGAAATTGCCAAACTATTTTCTACTAGTAATGTTTTTGGTTACTTCACATATTTGCCAACAATTGATTTCATAGTCTTTTTAATTTTAGCAATTCTGTTGGCTATTAAAGGAGCTCTGGTGGTATAGTGGCTAAGGCATTTGTTAACTAAAAGGTCATGATTTGAACCCACCAGCCTGTCTAGGAAGAAAGATGAGACAGTCTGCTTCTGTAAAGATTTATGGCCTTGTAAACCCAATTGGGGTTTCTGTGAATTGGAATCAACTCTGTGGCAGTGAGTTTGGTTTTGTTAATAGATGTTAAGTGATAGATATCTCATTGTGGTTTCAGTTTGCATTTCCTTAATGACTGCTATGTTGAGCATCTTTGTGTCTACTTCTTTACCATTAATATATATTCTTTTGTGAAGTTTGATAAAATCTTTTGCCCATTTTGTATTTGGGAATTATTATTTTATTATCACATTATAGGAATATATATCATAAAAGTCCTTTGTCATCTGTACGTTTTGTGAATATTTTGTCCTAGTGAGATTTTTTTATTTTCTTTATGATGTCTTTTGTTGAAAAATTTTAATTTTGGTTAATGTCATTTTTCAATTTGTTTTATGGTTACTGCTTTCTGTGACTTAAAAAAACTTTTCTCATCCCCCCCCCCCAATTTTTTAAATTGTGATTTGGGTGAAAGTTTACGGAACAAATTGATTTTCCATTGAATAATCCATACACATTCTGTTTTGTGAAACACAACAGTGTTTTCTCCCATTTCCTCCCCATGCCCACCACTTCCTTTCATCCTTCTTTCTCATCTCCTTCCACCTTCCTAGCTCTATCCCTGGGCAAATGCCACTTTCTTGATTTCATATGGTTGAGTCTTCTAATGAATACATGCCCTCCTGGTATTACTATTTACTTCATAAGCCTATCAATTGGCTGAAAATTGAGCCACAAGGGGTGAGTTCAGTTCCTGACTTGAAGGCTGTCTAAGGACAACAATGATCTTGGGGGTTCCACCGATTTTCATCAGAGCAGTAAGCTTGATCTTTTTTATGATTTTGAATTTTGTTCAGTGTTTTTCTGTACTCTATCTGGGGCCACCTTTTATGATCCTTTCACAGCGGTAAGCAGTGGTAGCCGAATACCATCTAGTTCTGGTCGCAGAGTCATGGAGGCTGGGGTTCATGTGGTCCTTTAATCCTTTGGACTGATTGTTTTGCTGTGTCTTTGATTTTCTTCACTCTTCTTTGCTCCAGACGGGGAGAGACCAATAATTGCACCTTAGATGGCTCCTCATAGCTTTTAAGACCCCAGTAGCTACTCACCAAAATAGAATGTAGAACATGGTCTGTGTTATGCCAAATTGACCTAATGTCCTTGAGACCCTATTTCCAGTGACTCATTCCCTTAAGGTGTTTGGTTTTAACTAAGAAGTTTTCATAACTTTGTCCCATGCTATACTACATTCGTGGATATATTTGCAGTGCATATGGATACATAGGTAGAGATGTCCTCTGTCAAACCTATATATATTTGTGGGTGTAGTCCTATTCACTTACCCATCGCTGTTTAGCTTGAGTATTTATTTATGTATCCACTTGTAGATTATTGTTACTACTTGTTCTAGTTACCTAGTGCTGCTCTGACAAGAATATACCACAAATGGGATGGCCTTAACAAACAGGAGTTTATTATCTTACAGTTTGGAGGCTTTAAGTCTGAGTTCAGAGTGCCAGGCTCTAGGGGCTGGGTGAAAGCCCCTCAACCTTGGAGTCCAGCTCTGCCTCCTGCTCCTGGCCCACTGGAGCTAGAGGTGTTTCTTTACTCAGATAGCTGCTGGCTGCTGAGGCTGAGAAGCCTAAGGTTGACAAGTAAAAAGGCACAGTCTCAATGTTACCACATCACACGGCAGGGCATTAATTCAAGTCCATTGCAAGTCCCAAGGTCGGCAGAGCATGGCAAGCTGCTGAACAACGACACAGCTACATGCAGGGTACAAGCGTGCCATAAACTGGAGACTATCCCCAAGGCTTCTCCTTATATATGTACACTACTGTTATTGCAGAATTGTGTATGGAATACTATTCACCTTTGTTACCCTTAACTTTTGTGCTCCTCCCGGTGTCTTTCACTGCCTTGATCATTTTGTGCTGACACTTCCCTTATTGTACATAAGTTAATACTAGTCTGTGATTTACTCTCCCTTCCCCTCCTACTCCTGGAGATGTACAAAGAATGAGTCTTTCTGTGTGTAAACCTGTTTTTAACTTTTCATCATAGTGTTCTCATACAGAGGAGCTCTGGTGGCACAGTAGGTAAGGAATTTGTCTGCTAACCAGAAGTTCAGTGGTCTAAACCTACCAGTTGGTCTAGGGAAGAAAGATAAGACAATCTATTTCTATAAAGATTTACAGCCTTGACTGTAAAATGATACAGCCACTTTGGAAATTAGTGTGGTAATTCCTTAAAAAGTTGAAAATAGAAATATCATTTGATACATGCACACCCATGTTCATTGCAGCACTATTCACAATAGCAAAGAATGGAAACAACCTAAGTGGCCAACAGCAGAGGACTAGATAACCAAAATGTGGTACATACACACACTGGAATACTGTGCAACACCAAACAATAATGTAGAACCTACAAAACACTGCCTAATGTGGATGAATGTTATGCTGAGTGAAATAAGTCAATCAGAGAAGGACAAATACTGTATTAGTCCACTATTATAAGTTAAGGAAAGGTTTATATATGGAAAGAAACTTTTTTTGTTGGTTATCAGGGATAGAAGTGGAGGGGAGGGAAAATTGCTATATAATTAAAAAAGAAAAAAAAAGAAAAGAAAATTGTTCTAAAAATGGTCGTGGTGATGGCTGCACAGCTCTAAACGTCGAAAATCCAAGGAGGGGTCGTTATGAGTCAGAACTGATTCGACGGCAGTGCATT
>NW_006922414.1:771789-789933 GCF_000298275.1 Orycteropus afer afer
GGGGGAAAGAAGAAACTTGTTTGTGGGACATTGAGTTTATGCTAATGGTGGTGGAATATTTTGGAAAAGGATAACAGTGATGGTGGCACAACATGAAAAATGTCATCAGTGTCCATGAGCTGTAAATTTGGAAGTTACTATGTTGGTGAATGTCTTGGTGTGTATGTTTTCACCACAATTGAAAAAAAAAAAAAGAGCCTTGGAAACCCTATGGGGGTTACTGTGAGTTGGAATCAACTCAATGGCAGTAGGTTTGGTTTTGGTCTCATATAATATTTGTCCTTTCATGATTGACTATAAATGAGTGACCAGTTTCACTCAGCATAATATCCTCTAAGTGCCTCCATGTTATGAAGTGTTTCACAGATTAGTCGTTATTCTTTAATGTTGTGTAGTATTCCATTATGTACATGTACCATAGTTTTTTTATCCATTCATTCCTTGTCCACCTTTAAGTCATGAAGATTGTGTTCTATGTTTTTTCTAGAAGCATTAGATTTGTAACTTCTGTGTTTATGTTTCATGTTTACAACCATTTCATATTAATTTTTGTGTATGGTATGAAGTTGGGGGTTGAGTGTCATTTTTGTTTCCCTATGGATATTCGGTTGTGGAAAAGACTTTGCTTTCCTTTTGGACTCTATTTTGTCCTGCTGATCATCTTGTGTACTGGCTTGATTATTGTAAAATAATAAAATATATTAAAATAGGTAGCACAAGTCTTTGAGTTTTGTTAATCTCTTTCAAGATTATTTTGGCTATTCTGGGTCCTTTGCATTTTTTAAAAGAAATTTTATAATCAGCATGTCTACAAAAACAGTGTACTGGGATATTGATTTGGGTAGGATTGGATGTATAGATTAATTTGGGGAGAATTAATGTTCACAGCCATGTGTGTGGTCATCAGGAATTGTGCAGGGTCTGAGATTTTACCATACTTGCAAGCTAACAAGTTAACTTGCCACATTTTCTTGGATACTAACTGAAGACATGAGACTCCTAGGTTAGAGATTTGCAACATCTTGAGTGTCATGTTCACTTCAGTTTCACTTGTTCCCCAGGGGCAATGTGGATGTTGCCTATGCAGTAGGTGCATGTCACCTACTGAGGAATCCTGTTATTAGGAAACCTTAGTCTTTCATATGGGCTGCCAGCAAACCTTCCTGACCCTTGTCCTAGAGGGAGGCATTATATTAGCAAACAAACCTGCTCCAGAGGAAGACATTATTTCTGTCTTCCAAGGCATTTTGCTTTACAACCATCCTTGAAAAGATAGACTGAAATGAAAGCTATCAGTCCTTTCCTTAGAAGAGGTGCAGAAATGTGAGAAACTCCATGGAGCCTCCAACAATAGTTTATCTATTTAGTAGTCATCTTAATTTTTTTTAACATTTCCTTGTGTTTTAGGTGAAAGTTTACAGAGCAAGTTTTCCATTCAACAATTTATACACATTTTGTTTTGTGACATTAGTTGTAATGA
This sequence comes from Orycteropus afer afer, assembly GCF_000298275.1. NCBI lineage: Eukaryota > Metazoa > Chordata > Mammalia > Tubulidentata > Orycteropodidae > Orycteropus > Orycteropus afer. The sequence goes on from NW_006922414.1 coordinate 773,270, forward strand.
CCTCAATATAACAGTACCCTTCCCACTTCTACCCTGGGTTCCTTGTTTCCATTCATCCTTCTTTCCTACCCCTTCTTGCCTCCTGAAGTTTATTTTTGGGCATATACTGCCCTGTTGATTTTTCTGAGGAGTGTGTCTCTCACAGGTGTTATGATTTACTTTATAGGCCTGGAGGCGGGTTCAGTTCCAGGTTTGAACAATGTCTAATAGTTTCAGGGGTAGCGCCAGTCTCTGTCAGACCAATAAGTCTGTTTCTCTTTTTTTATGATTTTGAACTTTGGTCTACATTTTTCTCGCAGTCCATTCAGGACCTTCTATTCTGATCTTGATCAGAGCAGTTGGTAGCCAGGCACTGTCTGTATGTAGGTCATAAATTTCTCTCAGCAGTGTCGTAATTTTCAGGGTAAGGCTTTCACATCTTTCACTAAATTTATCTCCAAATAATCATATTTTTTATGCTATTATAAATGCAGTTATAATAATTGTAAGTTCATTTTCTAATTTCTATGCCTTTTTCTTTTTGTCTTATTGCACAGTATAGGAACTCTAGTGTAATGTTGAATCTTTTTTTTTAAATGTGATTTGGGTGAAAATTTACAGAGCAAATTCATTCTCCATACAGCAATTCATAGACATTTTGAATCGTGACATCGACTGCAATTTCCCATAGTGTAACAGCTCTCTTCCCACTTCCTCCCCATAGTTACCTCTTTCTGTGTTCTTCCCTCCCATGCACTTCTGCCACTTGAGCAGTCTCCCAGTGCATACACGGCCCTTCTGTTCTCCCATGATTGATCTCTCCAAGGAGTATATCGATCTGATATAAATGTTTAGCCCATATGCCAGTCTTTTATTTGGCTAGAAGCCACAGTAGTGAGTTCAATTTCAGACCTGAAGGGAAACCAGGGGCCATAGGTGTTTCAGCAGGCTCTATCAGACCAGCATACCTAGTCTTTTTTTGTAATATTGAATCTTTTTATTTATTTTTTATTGTGATTTGGGTGAAGATTTACAGAGCAAATTCACTTTCCATACAGCAGTTCACGTACACTTTGTCTCATGACATTGACCACAGTTTACTACAATGCAACAGCTCCCTTCCCACCTCCTCCCCACAATTACCTCTTCCCAGTGTCCATCCCTCCATGGGCTCCTGCCCCCTGAGCTCCATGGGCTCCTGTCTCCCTGTGCATAAGAAGCCCTTCTTTCTCCCATGATTGTTCTCTCCAAAGAGTGTATCTACTTGAGGTAAATGTTCAACTCATATGCCTGTCTTTTGTTTGGCTGGAAACCACAGGTGTGGGTTCAATTCCAGACCCGAAGGGCAGCTAGGGGCCATAGTCTCAGTGGTTCCACCAGGCTCTATCGGACCAGCAAACCTGGTTCCCCCCTTTTTTTTGCCTCCAAATGATTTTGAGTTTTGTTCCACATTGTTCTCCCTCTCTATCAAGGATCTCTTACATAGATCCCCTTCCAAGTGGATGACAGTGGTAGCCAGGCACCATCTAGTTCTGGTCTCATAGTCATATAGGCTGCAGATCAGATGGTGTACCAGTTGCTAGGACTAATTGTTTCCATGAATTTTGGTTTTCTTCATTCTTCTTTGCTCTGGATGAGGAGAGACCCATCGTTGCATCTAGATGGCAGCTTGCTAGCTTTTAAGATCCCAGTTGCTACTCACTAAGGTAGGAGGTGGAACAATATTTTGTATAGTATGTTATGCCAATTGAGCTTGATGTTCCCTGTGACTATGGTCCCAAGCCTGCAGGTTCAACTACTTGGTCTCTCTGGGTAACTGGCTGTGACCAAGCAGTGACCACAACCTTGCCCCTTGTCAGCTCCACTATACACCTGGGAATTCTGATCATTCACATAAACTTATAGGACCATTGTCTGCCAAGTAATGTTGAATCTGAAGGAGTAAAAACATTTAATATTTCACCACTAAGTGTGATGTTAGCTGTAGAGTTTGCATAGATGCCAATTATTAGGTTAATTTCCTCTTAACCTAATTTAACATTGTCTTTCTTTTGACTCTAATGAGAATGTTCCTAACAGCTTGCTACTAGGGCTGTCAGGGATGCCTCTTTAATATTGTTATAGCTGCCAGTTGAGTCAGCCCTTGACTCACGGCAACTCCATGCACAGTGGTATGAAGTGCTGTCCAATCCTGTGCCATCCCTGTGAGAGGTTGCAGATTGGACTGTTGTGATCCATAGAGAGTTTTCATTGTCTGATTTTCAGAAGTAGATTGCAAATCTTTCTTCCTAGTCTGTATTAGTCTGGAAGCTCTGCTGAGACCTGTTCAGCATTAAAACAACATGCAAGCCTTCCCTGACAGATGAGTGATAGCTGTGCATGAGAGTTATTGGGTAGGAATAAAACCTGGGTCTCTTACGTGGAAAATGAGACCACCACTGCCTCATTTTTTAATATTAAGTTCCTTCATATGATAAAACTTGTGCTGATGACTGTTCATCAGCACATGAATGTTCATGAATTAGGAAAATTCATTCTGAAAAATCTACTGTAAACTAAACTGAACTTGAAGTGAATGTATTTTTTATTAATCAAAATAATTTTCATTTGCAAAATAATTCTCATAAATATCCTTTGACAACTTCTTACAGTAGTTCTGTTGACAACAGGACCTGTTTAAATTTTTCTGATTCATTAGTATAGCAACAATAATAAAACCTTAAAAGGAAATTTAAAAATTCACCTGTAATCCCATTACTCATCTGCTGGGTTGAGCAGGATGCTGAGAGATGGAAGTAGGGAACTCCATCCCTGGTCTCTAGCAACCCAGTGACCCTCATCTTGATCACCATCTTTCAGGGAGACGACTTCGAGGGAAGGCATTCTACAATGTGGGTGAGAAAGTGTACTGCCAGGAAGACTTCCTGGTGAGTCAAAGCTGTGCCCCTGGCTTGTGCCATGAAGGGGGACAGAGGTGGGGATTGGGGTGGGGGACCTCCTTATTCACGTGGACATCTGAGGCCAGGAGGTAGGTGCAGGCTGGGAAATTGGTGGCCCATTGTCACCTGACATTCTGAATCTTCTCTTCTCTTCCAGTACTCTGGGTTCCAGCAAACAGCTGACAAGTGTAGTGTGTGTGGACACCTCATCATGGAGATGGTGAGAACCGCCCTGCCAGCCTCCTGAAACCCCTACCCCTCTGACCTGGGTGGAGTCTGAGGCTCCCATCCTTTTACCTGTTCCAGAATTGCCAGGGCCTTATACCAGAGCCTCTTCTGGGGGCTGTGCTGTGCCTTCCACCTGTATTGACCATTCAGTGCCTCCCACCCTCAGATCCTCCAGGCCCTGGGGAAGTCCTATCACCCAGGCTGCTTCCGGTGTTCTGTGTGTAATGAATGCCTGGATGGAGTACCCTTCACTGTGGACATGGAGAACAACATCTACTGTGTCAGAGACTATCACACGTGAGTAGTCTGCACTGTGGAGCAGGTGGGACTCTCACTGGCTCCTGTGCCTCCCCTTGAAGCATTTTTCTGGCCAGTCTGCCTGTCTGTGCTCTTCTTTTCTTGGTGTTTTCATGGACAGTAGAAATGGATGCACTTCTGGCCTCTCCTTTTGATACCTCTGTGGTTGGTGCAGGGCACATATCTTTGCCTTTTGCTTTCTCTGAGATTCAGCTACCAGCCACCTTTTTTTCTCTCCTGCCTGTTCCTGCATGCTGTCTTTTTCATAGTGGTGGGGACTCTACTAGCTGCCCTGCTAGCGTCCATCCCTCTGCTCCCGGGGCCAGGCAAGACTTCTTCTACCTGGGATAAGGGCTTGGGGTCTCTGTAGAGCGTTTCTCCTCCCTAGTACTCGTGTGGGCAGCTGAGCCATTCCTCTTGTGGCTTCAGGCTCATCCCTCAGAACACTTGTCCTGTGCTTAACATAGGTCTCTGCTACGCAAGGTAAAGCCAAGATTTGCAAGGATTTCATTAGGGGGTGGAAAAGTCATGAAGCATGAGGGAGAAAGGACAGGACAGAACCTATAGCCATCCTGGTAAAGGTGATGGGGTAGAGGTGAACTGGGAAGCCAGATAAAAAGCCATTGCTAAGAAGGCATGGAAGAAGCTGCTCTGACCCCAAAGGAAGAGGGCTTGATGCCGGGCCATTTTGTGGGGCTTCTATGGGTGGGCATGTCCTTGTGCCCCTTGTCCTCTGGTCACTCCTCTGGTGACTTCTGGTTTCCTTTATTCCTCCAGGGTTTTTGCACCAAAATGTGCCTCCTGTGCCCGTCCTATCCTCCCTGCACAGGTAGGAACCACTCACCTGGAGATGTTCAGGTGCCTGGTCCAGCCTGGAATCTGCCCAGTCCTGCCCAGGTCTGCCCCAGGTCTGGAGCCACAGTGGGAGGGATGAGTATGTGCTCCTGCCCCATATCCCTCAGGGTTGAGGGATATGTGTTATGCCCTTCACTTGGGTGTGGGTGTCCCCTGGTAGGAGTTAGAGGGAAATGGTGGCCCTTGCTGCTTGGCTGCCCCACTGCTGCTGTCAGTTCCATTCTCCATTGACGTAAGGGCTGGGTCTGGTCTTCTCTGCAGGCTGAGGTTTGTTGGGGAGCAGAAGAGAGAAAGATGTGGATTATGTAGGAGAGAGAACCCTGGGCGGTACAGCTTGCTTAGGCACTGAATAATCCTATGTGTGTTAGTTTTATCGCAGACTGGTGTACCTGGGGAAGCAAAACTAGCAATGGTCTTTCATGACTCTAAACAAGAGAAAATGACATGCTCACACACATTCACCTACATTTACAACCACTGATGGCTCTCAGTGACACCATGCATGCTGTTTGCTGCAGCTGTGTGAGGATGCCTAAGGTACATGCACATCCATTCATGGGAACCTATTGATGCCTGTTCCAGCCCCCATGGACTCACTGTCATTACTTACACAGATGTGAATGTGCATCCAACAAGACACGAGCATGTTGTGTAGGTGTGGGAATGTAATGGGGAATAGGATAGTCACTGTTCTTATGGAAGAACTGTCCACTCACTGTGATCAGTCTGATTAAGGGAAGTTGTCAGTGCACATGGAGGCTTTAGAAAGTCAGAGAAAACTTTCTGGAGAGGTAATACCCACTGTTACGTAAAACTCACCTCAAGCCCTAGCTAACCCTGTCTCTTTCTCCAGGGCTGTGAGACAACCATCCGAGTGGTATCCATGGACAGAGACTACCATGTAGAATGTTATCACTGTGAGGTGAGCCTGGGCCTTCCTGAAAGACCAATGGCTGGTGAAACCCCCTCTCACACAGGTCTCCTTCTCCTTAGGAGTTTTGTGGGCCCATTTCCTTTTTATGATTTTAATCTCATTTTATTGGTCTTTCCCCAGTGAGTCCTCATCCTTCTCCCTATTTTTCACTCAATCAAATATTTGCTAAATGTTTACAGTGTGTGGAAGCTAGGAATGTAATGGGGAATATGATAGTCACTGTTCGTATGAAAGAACTATCCAGTCACTGTAATCAGTCTGATTAAGGGAAGTTATAAGTGCACATGAAGGCTTTGGAAAGTCAGAAAACTTTCTGGAAAGGCAACACCCACACTGAGATTTGAAGGATAAATAAGGGTTAGCTATTGAATTAGGGAGAAGAATATTTCCAGGTAGTGAAATCAGAATATGCTTTGGTACAAGGGTAAGTGTAAGGCAGACTGTCTCATATTTTTTCTGTGGAGAGGCCATGGATCTTTTGGTTAACAGCTGATGTTTTAACCACTGTGTTACCAGAGTTCCTTGGAATTGTTAGTAGCAGAGCTCAATCAGTGGTGTGTGGATTGACAAGAGTGATTTGGGATATGAGGCCATGATTCCACTGCAGCAGCCCAGCTCTAAGACCTGTGAAGAGTGGGGTGGGTGTTGGTCTCAGGGTCTTTGGGTAACAAGTGTTAAAGCTGTAAGACAGGATTCAAACATGGATGCAATGAATGTATATGATCAAAGAGCCACCTTGGGAGTGGGGTGTGAAGGAAGGAAAAAGTTGTCCAGCTGGTCTCGCCAGGTACCCAAAGACTCTGTTGGCATGTCCTTCATGGCTGCCCTTCACATTTTCTGTCAGTTATTTTCAAAGGTCAAATATTGATAAAAATAATTTGTTAATCAGAGAAACTTAATTAAAAATTACTGCAATGGGTATATAGAGCTGACAAGGGACAAGGTTGTAGTCACTTCTTGACCACAGCCAGCTACCCAGAGGGAGCAAGTAGTTGGATCTGTGGCTTCGGGACCATAGTCTCAGGGGACATCAAGCTCAATTGGCATAATATACTATACAAAAACATTGTTCCACATCCTACTTTGGTGAGTAATGACTGGGATCTTAAAAGCTTGCAAGCAGCCATCTAGATGCAGCGATGGGTTCAGAGCAAAGAAGAATGAAGAAAACCAAAGATTCATGGAAACAGTTGGTCCAAGGAACTGGTGGTACACCATGTAATCCTCAGCCTATATGACTATGAGACCAGAAGAACTAGATGGTGCCTGGCTATGACTGTCAACGACTTGGAGGGGGATCTGTGTAGGAGATGCTGGGTAGAGTGGGAGAACAATGTGGAACAAAACTCAAAAAAAAAAAAACTTCCGGTAAGATGGAGGAATTAGCAGACAAGTAACACAGACCCTCCTCAACAAAGAAAAGAGAAACCAATTGACAGATACAGAAGATAATCCTGGAGCCCTGAGCTTTGAAAGGAATTATACAGAAGTAGATTAGGCACCATCTAGTGGAAAAACATGAATGAAAACAGTGAGCATGAAGATGGTCGGAGCTGCGGACTGTCAGCTACTCTGACGGGACCAACAGCCTGATTATTTCCAAGTGGTGTTGGGACCTGAGAATTGACCTAAAGATCAGCCCTGGTCACCAAGGTCTGCAGGGATGACTGTGCTAGTGGCCTATGAGCCAAAACATCCCTGCGGAAGACGCAGCATTGGAACTCCCTGATAAGGAATTCAAAAGAATTATATTAGGTCTCTTCAATGAAACAGCAAGGAGGGAGACAACCTGAGCTGTGAACTTTCTGCCTCCCAGGGGGTGCAGCCATTTTGGATTTTTAAAGTGACCAAGGGTGCAGCCATTTTGAGTATTTATAAGCGGCAGCCATTTTGGATATTTAAAGTGACTGAGGGTGCAGCCAGTTTGAATCTTTACAAGTGGCACACATTTTGGATTTTAAAGTGACAGAATTCTCATTTGGATTCCAGGGACCTAAGAATAGACTCTGTTTGCCAAGGACGCCAGGGACATACGGGAGGCTGACAACAGGAAAGGAGACAGGTGGTAAGTGTATAAGTGCTGCCAACTAGTGAACACAGGAGCACAGCACAGTACTCTGCTTATGTAGATAACATACAAACAAACAAAACAAAATGAAAATCGTGGGCAGATCACTCCAGCATACAATCACCAATTAAATATAAACACAAAAATGTCACAATGCCTCAGAGACAACAGAGCATCACAGTCCACCCAAAAAAGCAAGGTAAAGCAGGAGAAACAAGGGACCAGGATACAGACCCAAAACATATCCCTGAGGAAGATGTAGCATTGGAACTCCCTGGTAAGGGATTCAAAAGAATTATATTTAGGTGTCTTCAGTGAATTGAGAGGCAGATCAAGGAAAACACTGATAAAATTTGAGAAAACCCTAGAACAATTTAGAAAGACAATACTGGAACAAAATGACAAAATAAATGAAGAATTAGAAATGATACAAAATCTACACACAGAAATCCAGAAGATTAATACTAAATTTTCAGAAGTAGATAAGACACTGAACGGGCAAAGGAGTAGAATTGAATCAATGGAAGACAGAGTTAGTGAGATTGAAGGCAAATGTCTGAACACTTCTTTGGAAAGGAATTAGTTGGAGAAAAGATCAGAACAGAATGAAGAAAGCCTAAGGTTCAAGTGGGATACGATCAAAAGGAATACTCTATGTGTAATTGGAATTCCAGAAAAGGAAGAGACAAAACCACAGAGAAAATTGTCAAATATTTGTTGGAAGAGAATTTTTCTGGTATGATGAAAGATGAGAAGATATCCATTCAGGAAGTCCAATGAACCCCAAACAGGATAAACCCCAAAAGAAAATCACCAGCACATACCATCATCAAACTCACCAAAACTAAAGACAGACAGAATCCTGAAAGCAGCACAGGAAAATGAAAAGTTACCTACAAAGGGTAACCAATAAGACTAAGTTCAGATTTCTCAGCAGAAACCATGCAGGCGAGAAGACTATGGGATGGTATATGTAAAACACTGAAAGAGAAAAATTTCCAACCAAGAATTATGTACCCAGCAAAATTGTCCCTCATATATGATGGTGAAATTGGGACATTTCAGAGAAGCAGAAATTAAGGGAATGTGTTAAAACCAGACCAACCTTAAGGAGAGATTAATGGGAGCCCTTGTTGGGCAGAGAAGCAACAACAGCCAAGAACAACTGACCCTTAACACACATGATGACATAACCCAGAAACCAACCCAGCTATGAAAGTATCCAAAATAAATAAGCCTATAAGATTGTAAACAGGAAACCAGAGACATAATTGACAAATGAGGACAACTACAAACCAAAAAGAGGGAAAAAACTGTGTAGTTACAGAACTTCTAGATGGTAGGGAAGTCAAGACAACTATAAGATGGAATGGACTGTTCTAAACTTGGGAAGAAAACTGTAAATCACAGGGTAACCTCAGAGAAAAATGATAAACCTTCACATCAAAATAAAAAAGAAGACCAGCACAAATATTTAGCAAATACTAAAACAATAGCAATGAAGGAAGTGATAACATGATTTGTAAACAAAATGAGCGCAGCATAGAAAATTATATGGAACAAATCGATGCCATGAAAAAGCACATAACAAAAATGACAGCAACAAATTCATATTTGCCGATAATTACATACTTGGCAAGGGACTTATCTCTAAGATTTGTAGAAACTCCAGTGCCTCAACAGCAAGGGAATTAACAGTCCAATTGAAAAATAGGCAGATGAATAGACACTTCACCAAGGAGGATATTCAGGTGGCCAGCTAATACATGAAGACATGCTCACAATCATTGGCCATCAGAGAGATGTAAATCAGAACAACAAGAGATACCACTTTACCCCAGCACTGATGGCAAGGTTCAACGAGACAGAAAATAACAAATGCTGGCAGGGATGTGGAGAGATTGGCACACTCATACAGTGCTGGTGGGACTGTGAAGGGATACAACCACTGTGGAAAGCAGTATGATGATTCCTTAGAAAGCTGGAATTGGAGATACCATTTGACCCAGTAATCCCATTACTAGGTATATATCCTAGAGAGGTGCGAGCCAGGACAGGAACGGATATATGCACATCCATGTTCATTACAGCACTATTTACAATAGCAAAAAGATGGAAACAACCTATGTGCCCATCACTGGAAGAGTGGATGACCAAACTATGGTACATACACATAATGGAATGCTCTGCAGCACTAAAGAGTAATGTAGAGTCTGCAAAACACCGCATAATATGGATGAACTTGGAGGACATTATGCTGAGTGAAATAAGGTAATCACAGAAGGACAAATATAGTATTGGTTCATTGTTATGGAGAGTCAAGAAAGGTTTATATATGGAGGGACACTTTCTTTGTTGGTTGCCAGGGGTGGGAGGGGAGGGGAGGGAACATTGCAAAAACAAAAAAATGCATTGACCCCATGTCACTTTAGTTTTGCGTATTTCACTGTACATAAATTATATTTCAATAAAATTGTGTTAGGCTGGGTTCTCTAGAGAAGCAAAACCAGTAAAACTTATATATAGAGAGAGAGAAAGAGAAATTTTTTAGGAAAATGGCTCACACACTTAAAGAAGCAGGCAGGTCCCAAGTTCTTGGATCAAACGTCAAGCTGGAGGCTTTTCCCGACTCATGCAGCTGCAGCTGCTAACGAGCTCAAGGTTGGCAGGCAGGATACTGGCTGTTGACTCCAAATGACGAATCCAAGATCTCCAGGCCGAATGGTGGATTGTTCACTTACAGACAGTTGTAGGCAGCACAACAGAATTCCGATCCACAGAAGAAGAAAGTCTCTTTTCCCAGGATGTCCACAAATGTACTGGAAGCAGGCCACACCCCTAGGGAAACTCTCTTTCAATGGATTGGCTGCTGAAAACATACGCATCTGATCCCATCATTGGAACAGCCCACATCACAATTGCACACACGTGGTCCAGCCAAGTTGACACACAGCTCCAGCCATCATAAAAGTGCATTTAAAAAAGAAAAAAAAAAAGGCACCAGTTTTGCTGGTCTGATACAGCCTGGTGGAACCCCGATGCTATGACCCCTAGCTGCCCTTCAGGTCTGGAATTGAACCCAGTCCTGTGGCTTCCAGACAAATAGAAGACAGGCATATGAGCTGAATATTTATATCAAGTAGATCCACTCCTTGGAGAAATCAATCATGGGAGAATAGAAGGGCTGTGTATGCACAGGGAGGCAGCTTAGGGCAGGAATGCACGGGAGGGAAGGACACAGGGAAGAGGTGGCTATGGGGGGGAGGAAGACGGAGGAGAACTGTTGCATTGTGGGATATTACAGTCAATGTCTTGAGACAGTGTATATGAACTACTGCATGGAAGATAAATTTACTGTGTAAACTTTCACCCAAATCACAATAAAATTAAAATAAATAAATAATACTGCAATGGTGAAATGGTAAGGGACATAAAGCAAAACTCCTGTACTTGATACCTCTAATGCTGCTCTTCCCATTATCTGTTAAGACCTCTCTGGTCAGGCATTTGCCCTAGTACTTGCCAAGTTCTTCACACCCCCTCTGGCAGAATCCTTTAGACAGTTCTTGGTTATTACCTTCTTGACTACACAGAGCTTTCCCACAAGCCAGCTTTTCCTCTGAGATACACTTCATTTTGCCTTTGGATGACCCATTTTAGTTTTCTTCACTTTTACTTTTTCCTCAAATCTCCTTTGCTCAGTTTGTTCCTCCTCTTTCCATCTCTTAATGTCTGATGAACTCTACAAGGCATCATCATCTTTTTTTTTTTTTCAGTTACCTTTACTCCCTGAGGAACTCTGGTGGTGTGGTGGTTAAAGCATTTGACTGCTAACCAAAAGGTTGGTGGTTCAAATCCCACAGCTACTCCGCAGCAGAAAGGTGAAGCTGTCTGCTTCTGTAAAGATTTATTGCCTTGGAAATCCTCTGGGCAGTTCTACTGTGTCTTACAGGGTCATTATAAGTCTGAATCAACTTGAGGGCAGTTTTTTTTTTTTTTTTTTCCCATTTGTTTGTTTTTTACTTCCTGGGAAATGTAGTAATCTGTTCTTTTGTCTTTAAAAGCTATCAGTGAGCTGACCTCCACATGTGCCTTCAGCCCTGTCCCGAGACTCCTGACTTTTATCCAGCTACCTCTGTCTTAGTTATCTTGTGCTGCTATAACAGAAATACCACAAGTGAATGGCTTTAATAAATAAATATTCTCTCACAGTTTGGAAGACTAGAAGTCCAAATGCAGGGAGCAAGTTCTAGCAGAAGTCTTTGTCTCTCTCTGTTGTCTCTGAGGGAAGGTACTTGTCTCCTTTCAACATCTGTGGGCCTGGCATCCCTTGGAGAGCTCCATGTGCTTTGGCATGAATCTTCCCCTGTCTCTAGGAGGTTCTCAGTCAGGGATCCTGAGTCTAAAGGATACAATCTGGTTCCAGCTCTTCTTTCTTGATGGTGCTGAGGTCCCTCTATCTATGATTGCTTGTTTAATCTCTTTTATCTTTCAAAAGAGATTGACTCATAATACAACCTAATCCTGTAGATTAATCCTGTAGTAACCTGCCTCATCAACATAACTGCCTCTAATCCTGCCTCATTAACATCCTAGAGATTAGGATTTACAACACTTGAGAATAATTACTTCAGATCACAAAATAGAGGATAATTACATAACATTGAGAATCATGGCCTAATTAAATTGTCAGATGTTTTTGGGGATACAGTTCAATCCATGACAACCTCTTTCCTCAGTGTCTCTTCTTGAATATCTAAGAGGCATCTTGAATCCCTTGTGTCCAACACTGGGCTCCTGATCCAACCCCTCAAAGAGTAAAACCCCAAGTCCTCTTGCCCATCACTTTGATGTGTCCTTCACCTTACTCTGTGTTCTGTGTTGTGTTTTTCCTTAGGACTGTGGGCTGCAGCTGAGTGGGGAGGATGGACACCGCTGCTACCCACTAGAGGGCCACCTGCTATGTCGCTCCTGCCATCTGCGGCGCCTCCAGCCTGGCCCAGTTCCGTCGCCTGCCATGCATGTCACGGAGCTCTGAGCGGGAGCCTGGAGCCCGACCCACAGCTCTGTGTGTGTGTGTGTGTGTGTGTGTATGCACGCGCACATGGGTGTGTCTGAGGGGTGCATGTTGGATAGCCCCAGGGTAGTGTTAGAGCATTGTGTTAGGGTGGGCTGGGCTGCCGTGTGTGCTTTCATCCCACTGCATCCCCTACTTCCCATTGATGACCCCTCCGCCGGGGGCTGGCCTCCGAAGCATCTTTTACTTGTATTTATTCACCGTCTGTGCCTCTTCAGGCTGCTTGCCTCTGGGATCTGCCTGCTTCCCAGTCCACTTCATCATTGAGTTTCCCTTCTGTGCCCCAAGGCCTCAGATACAGGTGCCTTCCAGAAGTATTGGGGTATGGTGGGCTGCCTCCAGTCCAGAGCCAATTTCCTTTGTTCAGAAGAGTCCAAGACCCCCTCCAAGAACGCTCCCTGGTGCAGGGTGTGGTCTGGAAGGCAGAAGTTGGTAGAAGGCACATGTGTTTGTATGTGTCATATGCCTTGCCTACTGGTGAATGGGAATGGTGCCTTGTTTGGATGGAGTCATAGGAGGTGGTGAGGAGCGGGGGTCTATAGAGACCATGCTTTGCCTGTGGCCATTTTGGTTACTGTGAGGTTCGGCCACAGGGACTCTAATGGTTATTTTCAGCTACAATTTCCACTCCATTCCTCCCCACCCTTGGTTTCTGGCTTGAAGACTGCTTGTTTCATTCCCCCTCTATCCTTCACCAGAAAATAACTTCTTCACTCAGAATTCTAGCCACAAGTCTTGGTCAAGAGAGGTCATGAGGGGGCACCCTTTCCAGATTTCAGGGAAAACGCCTGTATGTGCACACTGTATCTGACTCCACAAAAAAGGATGTGATTTGACTTAAGATTTGTCTTTGAGAATATTTTCATTTTCTTTAAAGAATATGGTTTTCATCTAGGAACCAAGACCAAGATTATTTCTTTAAAAAAAAAAATTACAGGAAACTCACAGATGTCCAATATGTATATCATGTAGCTAGTTTTCAGGTGGTGAAAACATTGTAGTTTAACTATTTTTTTTATAAATTCCTCTAAAATCTGAAAATGTGTGTTTGCCTTTCAGACTTTAGAGTAGTGTTGGGTTTTCTTTGTGTCAGTGTCTTAAGAATGCTGACCTGATGAAATGCTTTTTGGGAAAATGTAGATTAGTTTCTCTTTAAAGCACATCAACATTGGAAACTTGGGCTTTTCATTGGTGGGTAATTTTGAATCTGCATTTGTGGTTGGCTCCTGCAGCAAGAGGCCTGTGGTCATGATAAACCGTTAACAGTAGTGTTCACAAAATATTTTGACTTGAGTCCCTTTGTTCTGTGAGAACCTGAACTACTTTCTCTTGACAAATGCTTTTACCCTGCCTTCTTCCTTCTATTAGAACCAGTACCAGTTGCCATTGAGTTGACTTCTCCGCATGGAGACCCCAAGTGTGTCAGAGTAGAACTGTGCTCCACTGGGTTTTCAGTGGCTGATTTTTTGGAAATAGACCACCAGTTCGTTCTTCTGAGGCCCCTCAAATCTCAGCCTTTGAGTTAGCGGCTGAATGTGTTAACTATTTATACCACCCAATAACTACTACTTATTTTATTTTTAAAAAATTTTTATTTTAAGAGCTTGTTTTACATTCAACGTCATGTGTACATTTAGTTTCATTCCCCATTCGCCATGTCCAGCCCTAACTCAGTCTCCTCCCCATCCTACCCTGCAACCCTCCCCCTGTGCCTCTCATAATTGTGCACTCCTGTTTGTCCTGCATTTCCTCAGTTTGAATGTTGGTCCTCTGGTGTCACATGGTCTATTGCTTTAAGGGATGTACTACCATTGAGTGTGTGGGTGCAGCATCCTGGGTTGAGTGGTCTGCATGTACATCTTGTTAACTGTTGGGCTGAGAGATCCCCCCCGGGGGTGAGTTTTATTCCAGGTGCCGAATGTATTTCAGGGCCATAATGTTGGGAGTCTCACCAGATTTCATCTGACCAGTAATTCTGGTCATTTGTGTTAGACTGGGTTCTCTAGAGAAACAAAAACCAGCAAAGCTTATAGAGAGAGAGAGAGAGAGAGAGAGAAAAAAAAAAATTTATCTTAGGAAAATGGCTCACAAACGTAAAGAAGCCGGCAAGTCCAAAGTCCCTGGAGCAAATGTCAGGCTGGAGGCTTTTCCCTGCAGGGGCCGAGAAGCTCAAGGCTGGCAGGCAGTACACTGGCTGTTGACTCCAACGAGTGGCGAATCCAAGATCTCCAGGCCGAATGGTGGACTGCTCACTCACGGACAGTTGTAGGTAGCACAGCAGAATTCCGGTACACAGAAGAATGTCTCTCTTCCCAGGATGTCCCTGCCGCGGCTGGGCTGTGATGGCCCTTGCCGGCCGGCTGGCCTCTCCTCTCACTCCACTCCCTCTTGCTTCCTATCCCTCCCTCCTCCCCCCTCTTTACTGGGGTCTGGGTGGACCAGTGCACTGTGAGGCGGGACCACCACGGATCTGCAGGGAGGGGAGTGGAGTGAGAGGGAGGGAGAGAGGAAGTGAGGCGGCCTGCCCGCATGCAGCGATATCCTGTAAGCAGGCCACACCTCTAGGGAAACTCCGCCTGAACAGATGGCCACTCAGAACACAGTCATCCGATCCCGTCATGGGAACAACCACACAGAACTGGGGTCCAGCCAAGTTGACACACAGCTCCAACTATCACAGTCCACCCCTTGTCAACTTGGCAGTTGTACACACCTTCTTAACCATATATAATCTCTAAATAAGGACAATTATAGAGTCATATTTGTGCCTAACATGATATGCTAACACACATACAACCAAAATGCATTAACCTTATGTACATTTAACAGTTCATAACAGAAGGAAACAAAAATATTTGGTGCACATATACAGTGAAATACAACAATCACAGTCCTCGTTTCTGCAGCTGGTCACGTGGTCATAGCTGATATTCAGAACTACCTTCTTCCACCACCCATTCTGTATTTCCCTTGTCCTCAGCAAGCACCTCAGTTGGTCATGGTTCTTTGTTTGGTGGGGTGACCCAAACCTTCATTCCTGAAGGGTCTGGGCCGTTAGCAGTCATATCAGAATTGCATTGCTGTAATATTCTATTGACTTTAATCACAGGGCACGGTAGTACTAAGAGACGTCTTAAAGAATCTCCTGTATTCCAGATATACTCTTCTTTCCCTCCATTATGTAACGCCAACCTAATTTCCCCTTGGTAATCAGGATCTGTCACACTAGATAGTACAGTAATGCCCTTCTTTGTTGATCCAGAGGCATGAGGAAGCCAAAATGGCTGGATGGCATTCTTAATTTCCAGTTCAATGCCATCGGTATTGTGTTTCCAGGTGGGAATGTTCCTCCCTTTGGGCCTAAGATCTTCAGACCCGCAGAGCATAGGGGTAGCAGGGACAGGAAGCAAAAATATTTTGAGTGGGTCACTAGGGGTAATAGTGAGTAGTACCGCTCCTGTTTCCACTCCTTAGTTCCTGGACCCGTGAATCCTGGCTATTGGAGAAACAGAACCATATATTGGATGCTGGTTTAGAACCTATACAGCCTCCTGGAGAACATTGCCTCAGCCCTTCAAGATATTGCCACCTAGCTGGCACCGTATTTGTGTTTTTAAGAGGCCATTCCAACATTCTATCCTGAAGCCAGCTGCTTCAGGATGGTGGGGAACATGGTAAGACCAGTGAATTCCATGAGCATAAGCCCATTGCTGCACTTCGATTTGCTGTGAAATGAGTCCCTTGATCCAACGCAATGCTGTGTGGGATACCATGATGGTGGATCAGGCATTCTGTAAGTCCATTGATGGTAGTTTTAGCAGAAGTGTTGTGTGCAGGGAAGGTGAATCCATATCCAGAATAAGTATTCTAGTAAGAACAAAACACTGTCCTTTCCATGATGGAAGTGGTCCAATGTAATCAACCTGCCACCAGGTTGCTGGTTGGTCACCCTGAGGAATGTTTCCATATCGCGGACTCAATGTTTATCTCTGCTGTTTGCAGATTGAGCACCCAGCAGTGGTGGTAGCCAAATCAGCCTTGGTAAGCAGGAGTCCATGTTGCTGAGCCCATGCTTAACCTCCATCCCTGCCACCATGGCCACTTTGTTCATGAGCCCATTGAGCAATGACAGGAGTAGCTGGGGAAAAAGGACAGCTGGTTTCCACTGAGCGTGTCATCCTGTTCATCTGATTGTTAAAGTCCTCCTCTGCCGAGGTCACTTTTTGGTGGGCATTCACATGAGACACAAATATCTTTACTCCTTTGGCCCATTCAGAGAGATCTATC
>NW_006922414.1:790214-794217 GCF_000298275.1 Orycteropus afer afer
CAGAACCATCTGTAAACCAGGCACGAGTTTTCTCTTTCTCTGTCAACTGATCATAAGGAACTCCCCATGAGGCCATAGGTGCAGAGTGGGACAAGGAAGGTAATGTGACTGGAGTGGAGACCATAGGCATTTGGGCCACTTCCTCATGCAACTTACTTGTGCCTTCAGGTTCTGCTAGAGGGCGTTCAGTCTCTACTAAAGCCTAGTAATAAGCCAAAAGCTGTTTCTCTAAAGGAGAGTAGTTATTTGCAGAGGATGGCAGGGCTTTGCTCTAAAACCACAAGGGTCTGCATTGTGATTCACCAATAGGAACCTGCCACAGGCTCCAAACAGCATCTCTTATCTACTACAGACACTTCAAGCACCACTGGATCAGCCGCATCATATAGCACAAGTGGTAGAGCAGCCTGCATGGCAGCCTGAACCTGTTGCAGAGCCTTCTGTTCTGGGCCCCACTCAAAACTAGCAGCTTTCTGAGTCACTTGATAAATAAGCTGCAGCAATACACCCAAATGAGGGATATGTTGCCTCCAAAATCCAAAGAGACCCACCAGACGTGCCCCCTTTTCAGTTGTGGGGGAAGCCAAATACAATAACTTACTTTTCGCTTTAGTAGGAATACCTTGACATGCCCCACGCCATTGGACCCCTAGAAATTTTACTGAGGTGGAAGGTGCCTGAATTTTCCTTGGGCTAATTTCCCAACCTCTAGTACACATATGTCTCACCAAAAGTCTAGAGTCATTGATACTTCTTCTTTACTAGGTCCAAACAGCATAATGTCATCAATATAATTGACCAGTGTGATGTCTTGTGGAAGGGAAAGGCGATCAAGATCCCTACGGACTAGATTATAACTTGCCTTAAGGTAGGCCACCACATAACCCATGCCTTAGTAAGCCAACCAGTAAACTATTAGATCCTGTCCTAACCTCTCGAGCTGAGACATTGAATGAAGAATCCATACTTAGTGGGCCTAAATCAGTAAACTCAGACTGATCCAGTGTTACATTCCTTGCATCATTATCCCACACCCTCAGTAGCCATTCCCATACATACTCTCCAGCTGTCTGTACATGTTAGCAAAATCAAGTAGGGTATAGTGTATCACCTCCTCAGTCACACTTTCTATTTCATCTCTTGGGGCTCACTTGGACTTGACTTTAGTTATGGGTCCGGTAGCAACAATGGGTGTTGGAGGCAGTTCCTGAAAGCATCCAGGAATGTCTTCCATGGCTCTGCCTCAAACAATGACCCAGCAGGAACAGTTGAGTTAGTCCCATCAAACTGAGGGGGAGGGGATAATGCTTTTACAGTAATCTGTTCAGATGGGAGGGATTCAATAGAATTTACAGGCTCCATATCCTGATCTTCCTGATTATCTGTCCATATGTCCCCATTCCAGGTTTCAGGATCTCTCTCTCTCTCTCTCTCTTTTTTTTTTTCCCAATCAATGCCCTCACTTTAATGGCAGACACCGTTCTGGATTGGCAATTTAGCTGGTGGTGTAATTCAGCCACCCTTACGATAAGATTCTGGATTTGGTTTTCAGCGATATTAATTCTGTTAGTAGAAGCTATAAGGCTTTCTTTCAGAGCACAGCTGGAAGCACTGAGGTCTTTTATGCGGCTCTTAAGCTGAGACTCAGCAGCTTTGAGCTCATCTCGCTCTTTCACCAATTTATCCAGTGTAAGTAGGACCAACCAACCAGCTTCCTTATACTCCTCATTCTGACAAAATTGCAGAAAAGTATCAAATATCTGATCATCTAGAGCATCACTTCTCACAAGTACTTGATCTATTGGTGGTGCTATTTCACATATTAATTTTGCCACCTCACACCACGGATTAGTAGGGCCCTCTACTAGCAGACATAGAATTGCTAGTGTCATTAAAATTAATCAAACTGGAGAACCAATCTAAGAAACTCATCCTTATGATTTTGTCTCTCTAGAACCACTCCCAGTACCAAATGTGTTAGACTGGGTTCTTTAGAGAAACAAAAACCCGCAAAGCTTTATATATATATAAAGAGAGAGACAAATTTATCTTAGGGAAATGGCTCACAAACATATAGAAGCTGGCAAGTCCAAAGTCCCTGGAGCAAACGTCAGGCTGGAGGCTTTTCCCCACAGGGTCCAAGAAGCTCAGGCTGGCAGGCAGTACACTGGCTGTTGACTCCAATGAATGGTGAATCCAAGATCTCCAGGCCAAACGGTGGACTGCTCACTCATGGACAGTTGTAGGCAGCACAGCAAAATCCTGATCCACAGAAGAATGTCTCTCTTCCCAGGATGTCCCTGGGTATCCTGGAAGCAGGCCACACCCCTAGGGAAACTCCCCCTGAGCAGATTGGCCACTCAGAACACAGTCATCTGATCCTATCATGGGAACAACCACACAGAACTGGGGTCCAGCCAAGTTGACACACATCTCCAACTATCACATCATTATTGAGTTTTTGGATTTTGTTCCACGTTTTTCCTCCCACTCTATCCAGGATCTCCAATGACTCCTTCTTAAAAATGAGGTCTGATTGCTTATAGGGTCATCTGATTAGGGAAGTAAAGGCCTAGGAACAAGAGCAGTTGTCCAAGACTCCCTAATGGCATGTAAAGAAGGGAACAGCAAGGGAGGTAGCAGCCAATGGGATCTGGCTGAGCTGAGGGCTGGGACTGGGTGAGTTGAAGCAAGTACAAAGGAAGTTTGGTTGTAGTTTATCTGGTACTTACAACAGTGGTAACTACTGAGATGGGGGGAATTATGTGTGTCATTAGAAAGAGACTTCAGCAAGAATAGGTGGTGGTTTTTTGGGAAAAATTATTCCGATGGGGCCAGAGAGTGCCTTCCAGGAATGGTAGACTCAGTTTCTGGCTTTCTCTTCCTTTTGAACTGGACTATCTTGCTTCCTAACCAATTGTTAACAGCACTTTTTTTTTTTTTTCCCCCCCTGATACCTCTCTTTTTTACTCCTTGTGTCAAGCCTGCCTTAACTTGGATGTCTCTCTGTTGTAAACTTGGCCCTTCTTTTTTCTTTTCCTCTGTGTCTGCTATGGAGCAAACCTCTGATCTTCTATCTTTGGGGGGCAGGATCACTATTGCTCTCCATACCTGCCCCATTTTGATGGGTACCACGTTCTCCCTACTCAGCTGGACTGAGTCATCACAGCATGGATCACCCCCCTTTGGACTCATTTGACACACTTTGTTAAAGGTCAGAGCCAAGGGAATGTGTGTCTGTTTGGGATGATGACCTCATCCTTTCTCTCTGACCTCTGTGGCCTCACACTGCTTTTCTTCTAGGACTGGTGATTGCTACTATCTTTCTTACCACAGAACCTTTGCACATACAGTTCTCTCTGGAGCCACCCCCTGCCTAATGCTTTAATTCCTGGCCAAATTTGTCAGCTCTCAGCTACATAAATAAGTCAGGTACCCAGTTACTACATCCATTTAAAAATGTAATAATGTAATCATCTCAGAATTTTTGCACTGCTCATTTTCCAAAAGCAGCATTTTCTAGTGCATTTTCAGGAGTTGTGTTGAACTGATAGTTTTTGAGGTTGAGGAAGCAGGGTGAGAGCCAGACTCCAAGCCAGGTAAATTGTCCATGACTTTCCAAGCCTGGATGCCAAACCCACCTGTCCCTAGGATATCCCCTTCCTCCAAATGTCAATCCCTGGTCACAACTCCAAGTGTGTCTTCTCACCTGGCTTTGATCACTGTTGTACTATTATGTATCTGAGTAGGTGTTCTCTTGATATCCATATTCCTCTTAGATGGTGAACTTCTCAGGTCAGGTCTTGTCTAGGTTGATTAACCTTGTCTTGACAGTGCTGGGTGCAAAGGCCAGACCCCACCCTGGCCTAAAGGGTCTCAACTTACTGTCCCACTCACTTCTTTTTTTTTTTTATTGTGATTTGGGTGAAGATTTACAGAGCAAATTCACTTTCCATACAGCAGTTTACATATACTTTGTCTCATGACATTGACCACAGTTTAC